>NC_086327.1:4719535-4972035 GCF_036172605.1 Pelobates fuscus | reverse complement strand
AGAATTGAGATAAAAGTAAGGTTGTGGAACGATTGGGTAATTATCACACCTCAGCCTGAGACAAGGTAAGCCGGCATTCTGCCAATACATAGGATCAAGTAGCAACGTTTCTTTTTATAGTAGTAACTGCAGGTAGGTATATCAATCTGTTCACATGTACTGACACAGAGACTCGTACCAGTGCCACCAGTAAGTGTCAGGGATACATTCTATTTAGATTTATTTGTATATAATAAAGGAATATTTTTAATAATATTATATACTTTAAAGTCACAAACATATTCTACTGTATTGTCACCAGTCACCATCTACCAAAATAAAATTTACTCCAACACTGCTGAGCTGCGACCTATAACTCTTATTATTATTATTATTATTATTATTATTATTACCTTTTGTAATTTTAAACACAGCCTCTACGATATATACTCCGAATTCATGTCAATACAGTAAGCATTGTATAAGTTTGCCCTTTACTCTGTATATTTACATTTGTTTCAGTTGGGTTTTTTGTCAGTGCACAATATACGTATTTAAATTTGATTTCATGCAGTGAAAGTCCTACCATGTTTTATCTCGAAATATTGCAAGGTCTGAAATGACATAGTTAACTACCTGGGAGAGAGACAGACTAATGATTAGATAAGGATTATTAGAAATATTATTTCAATCACAACAGATTGACTCATGTGATTATTATATTTTGTTATTATTAATTTTGCCATTTATATGCTCCAACATATTCCGCAGCGCTTTAGATGTAGAATTCTGGGCTAAAGATATTTGGAGAAGGGGTAAATGTTTTTCAGTAATGTTCTAAGCCAGTCATGAAGTCAGTGCTTCCTCAGTATTAGAACTCTCACCACCACTGGCAATAAAGTAAACTACTTTAACCTCATGCCACAATATCAAACCGATATCACTATCTAACTCATAAGTAACCATTGTTACCATTGGGTCGAGATGTCTTTCTAGAGTCACTCTTATTGTTTGTTCCCAATACATCAAAAGAGAGTACACACATTGAAAAGCATAAACCAGAAATCGATGGACTCAGCCCACTGAGATTTAAATCTCGGGACAAAGTGCTGAAAAATTGTTCTACTTAGTATTTGCCAACTAAATTCCTTTCTAGTAATGCATGGCAATAAATACTCTATTCTACATGTTAATTTATACCCGTTCAATTTAGCAAAGAACAAATAAAAATGTGTATACAAAATACATGTTAAAAATTGTTTTTCTCATCCCACCTGGGTGGTATATTATTTCCTCTTTTTTGGGTTCTCTATCAGTGGCCCGTGAGTCTGAGAGTCCTGGGAGAATTTTAGCCATTCCTAGAACTGCACTCTTCTGGACAGCGATCTGAGAGGTCCCACCTGGAATCTGTTGAAGCCAATACCCCAACTTGGGAGTCACAGCCCTGAGTGCTCCTATCACAACTGGGACTACTACTGCCTTCACTTTCCACATCCTTTCTAGTTCTTCTGTCAGTCCTTGGTATTTGTCCACCTTCTCATGTTCCTTCTTCCTGATGTTATAATCAATGGGCATTGCCACATCCACCATGATTGCAGTCTTCCATTCCTTATCTACCACCATAAAGCCAAGTAGGTTGATCAATACTTGCTTGTCTGTTTGGATCTGAAAGCCCCACAGAATCTTAGCCCTGTCATTCTCAACTACCATTTGTGGTATCTCCCATCATGTCCAGACCATTTTCTGTGCAGATATGTCAGTACACAATTCCAACAACTTGGTTGTTTCTCTCTCTATCTATAAACCAAACCAAAGTCTGGCACTCCAGCTATTAGGAAATATATAAAATTACACCCAAGGTGCTTGCTCTAGCAATATGTACTATATTCCAAATGGTGACATCATTCAGGGAATTTGTGAACAAAGTGTATTTCAATGTTTCAATCCATGAATGCAAAAGTCAGTGTTTCGGACTCTTGAGGATTTTTAAAGACAATGTGCAAATATATATAATATAATCAATCAACTTACCAAAACATGTGTGTGTATTAGGCAAACCCAATCTACCAACTGAGTACCAGAATTGACGCAATTGCGTCAATGTAAGTGAACAGCGTGGGAGGCTGTATAGCAACAGGAAGATTGTCTAAGCGTTGCTATGGATATAAGAAGAATCAGTCTATTCATCATATTGTTGGTGTATGAAATTAGGGAACTACTTGGAGCTACGATTTACCCTTCTCCCCTCGATGTGCTCTTTTTCTCAGGAGTTTATCTCTCATAGATACGTATTTATTCTCACTGTTGTTACATTGGTTTCCACTAGTTGTTAGTATCTCTTTTGTGTTTAATTCCATTTACCTACCAGAGCAGTATATTGTTACTTTGTGCTTTGGCTTGCTCGTGATTTATTTTATTTATTTATATTTCATTTGATTCATTATTTGGTTTCTATTTTTCTTTTCTTTTTTTTTTCCTTATTATTGGATGGTTTTGTTAGCCTGGTGCTGGCTACCATCTTATGATTAATTGTGATTTGTATTATCCAAAAATCTATTTATATTATATTTATTAAAGGTTATGTTTTATTAGTTACTTATCTTTGGGTTGCTTCCTAGCCTTGGGAAAGTTTGGATTGTGAGGTACTAATATTTATCTGCCTCCGATCCCTTCTCCCTCTCCGTTTCAATATTCCGCGTACGGGGATTAAACACATATTAGGAGGATGCAAAGAAGATAATGTCAGGTAAGTATTGTGACCGTGAAATGAAGCATAAAGGAGAACTGCAGAAAACACAGCCGAATATAGCAAAAATAAAATGAAAAATGAAACCGGTGAATAAGAAAGAAATGAAGTGCTTATATATTAATATGTCATGAATAGAAAGCTAAATAAGTGATATCAAGTGTAACTGAGTAAAGTTTGAAATAGTTTGTATAGAATCGCATGATCGCAGGCATGGTGGGTGAAATGCAGTAACACGTGTGTGAAGTGTATGATGTATGTATGATATGTGAATCAAGGAGAAAAGCAGAAGAAATTAGTTCCACTGTGCAATGAAATATGTAGATATGAAACCAAGAGGGCTGCTCTCCCCTGAACATGCCGACATTATAGGGTGCTGCTGGGGCCAAATCATACAACATACACAATCACCATCGCAATCGCTCATTCACTAAACAGCAATTTAAAGTCTCACGAAGTCGCAGAATGTAATTGTTTTATTTAAAAATACCTCACCCAGGCAAAAACAATAGGGGTTTATAAACTTTATAAATTTATAAACTTTAGTTACAGTATATGATCATACATTGCATAAGACTGCCACAACGTCAATGTACCCCATTCTTGGTATATATATACATTTGTGTGTTCTTTCTTCTCTTTCAGAAGTGATTACTAGAATATCTCTCTCTGATTGGATGAAATATGTTGAATTGTAACTCATGGTGACAAACGTTGTGATTCTTTGTTTTAGATCCACAATGGGTCGGTTCAGGGGCCCTGTTCTAGTGGTCTTTACTCTGCTGCTCTGCTGTAAGTATTCCTAACATATTGTAATTATTGTCTATATTATTATATTTCCGCACTCTGCACAGACAAACCCGTCTTGCAAGATTTCCATGTGTTTGGCTCCAGTGTAGAAGTGAGAGAAAGTATTTAGAATGAAAGAAACATACATACTTGTTCCAGTTCATGACAGATGCATTATCGCCATATGGGCAGGAGGAGCTATCTACTACCTTAGACCAACCCACCCCTAATAAAACACTGACATTCTCAGGTATGGGTCAATATGTCCACCGCTTTAATTTTATTATATTCAAAATAATAACAACAATAATAATAATAATAATAATAACACTAATATATAAATAACTTTTTAAAGTCATTGCTCACCCCCAAATCCTCAGCCATCCAACATTATCACTTCCCCACATATCAAATCACAAGGCAATGACCCATAATATATAACATAACATAGTATAACACGTAAGTATAACATAAACAAGATCCAAAATTTTTCACACGATCCAGGCAGGGGTATATGGTTGATTACCTGTTGGTAAGATGTTGGTGGGTTTCGAGCTCGTTGGTAGCTCAGAACCCGGGTGGTGTAGGGGTACACTACCCGGTTTCTGAGCTACCAACGAGCTCGAAACCCACCAACATCTTACCAACAGGTAATCAACCATATTTACCAGCCAACTAACTACTCTTGCTCTTCTCTTCCATAAGCAGGCCTGTTACCCCCTTAACCTTCCTTATACCAGCCTGCCACAAGCTCAGACCTTGAACCCTTAAGCCATCTGAACTTCACCACCCCGAAGAAACAAAGCCTCGGCCAGCCATTCCTGCAGCCCCAAATTAAACAAATCGCATCCCACATCTGAGAGATGCATCCCATCCTTTCCGAAATAGCCAGGTAGCATGACCTCCAGTTCCCTGTGCCTGACTACCACCCCACCTAACTTCCGTATAAAACTAGCCATTAACCCATTACCCTTCCCTCGGCAGCACCCCACAGGTGCCGAATCCCGTGCATGCCACCAATGGAGCCGGGGAACTATCTCCGACCACACCAATTGAACCCCCGGGACCCAGGTCCTAATCCTATTCACATCCTGCTTCATTCTCTTAACTAATAGCCATTGAGGGAAAAGCCCAAGGTCATTACTGCCCGCATGCAGCACGAGCACAGCTGGCCACATCAGGCTGTCCATGTACCGGGGGTCAATGAAGACCTCACAAGTCTCCCAAGCAAGCCGTTCCGAGACTCCACATCACCCTGGGCATTCCTGACCTTCTGCCAATGCCTCCGGTGCCTCCACCCAAAATCGGTACCACTGCGAACGAGACAGAGCATCAGCCACCACATTCAAATACCCTGGCACATGGCGCGCGCAGAACACCAAGTTGAGCAACATACAGAGCAACACAAAGCAGAGGTGTACACATAAACTATGGGATCCCAGTGTGAAACTGATCCATGCCCCCCCCCCCTCCCTCTTCCCCCCATCGACAGACACACATACACTTACATACAGAGACACATACATACAGAGACACATACATACGCACATACATACATACAGACACATACATACATAGAGACACACACACACATACACACAAACACATACACACTTGCGGACAGACACAAAGACAAATGCAGACAGATACAAAGACACATGCATACAGACAGACACACACACACAAGACACACATACATACAAAGACACATACATACATACAAACAGACAGGCACACCTACATACAGACAGACAGACTCACACACACATACATACAGACAGACAGATACATACACACAGACATGCACACACAACACACATACATACAAAAACACATACTTACAAACATACAGGCACACATACATACATACAGACAGACACACACATACAGACAGACACACACATACACACAAACACATACACACTTGCGGACAGACACAAAGACACATACAGACAGATACAAAGACACATGCATACAGACAGACACACACACACAAGACACACATACATACAAAGACACATACATACATACAAACAGACAGGCACACCTACATACAGACAGACAGACTCACACACACATACATATAGACAGACACAGACACATGCACACACATGCAGACAGACACACAGACACATACATACAGACAGACAGACAGACAGACAGAGACACACACACACACACACAAGACACACAAGACACACATACATACAAAGACAGATACATACATACAAACAGACAGGCACACATACATACATACATACATACACACACATACAAACAAACACACACACATATACAAAATGTTTAAGTCACCCTTCTGTTTCCTACCTTTTAGGTGCAGGAGGGTGACTTTCCCTGGGGTCCAGTGGTGGCTCAGGTTGATGGGAGTCAAAGTTCCCACTCAGACTCCCTCCACTGCTTCCTCCTGTGCGGGCTCTGTGTATGCTGCGAGGAGTGATCGGGGCAGTCACTTCCTCCCAGCATGTGATGTCATCACAAGGGGCCCGGTCGCGCTGTTAAAGAGCTTTAGCGCTGACCGGGCCCTCTATAAATCCATTCCTTTCGGGTGGCCCTAACAGCATGGGCCACCCGATGGATCCCTTGAACGGCAGCCCCGGCAGTTTGCAACCCCTGCGATCCCTGCAACCCTTACATGTACGCCACTGACACAAAGTGTCGCAAGAGGCGCACCACTGGGGCCAAAGAAGCTGATAGATTATTAACTGCGTGCATCACTGACATGTTGTCCATGTAGAACACCACCTTCCGATCACTGAGGAGAGCACCCCAGAGAGATAGAGCCAATAACAGAGGGAAGAGCTCTAGGAAGGCTGCCCGCCCAGGCCACTGGCTAAGTCTCAGCACACCACCACCCCCCGAAATAAGCCCCAAAAACTAAGCTGCCCGAGGTGTCAGTGTACAGCTCTAGGTCCGCCTCCAAGGGCCAGGTCCTGTGCTGCCCCTGCTCCAGCTTCTGCCTGATATTCCTCCTGACCACCAGGATGTGCTCGGTCTCCAAGGCTCCCCACACCTAGCATGCATCCAAGCCCACCCTGCCGACCAGTGATGGGCCTTCTGATCCGCCTGAGCTCCGCCCCCACCGCCGAGCACATGTGGCAGCCGGCGGGGCCTGCTCAGCGCCACCAGTGCCGGTCCCAGCACTCACGTGGCCGGCACCATCCACAACCACCATCCACAACCGCAGGACTTGGGCTCAATCGTTGTGGCGGTCTCTGCTGCCATGCCGGATGCCGGCCCCAGCGGCCATCTTGACCAGGCACCTCTAGGACAGCTCGAGCCGCTCCCTCAGCCACGCCGTCCCCCTGTCCTGTGCTGCCTCCTCCAAACTTACCAGGACAATGCAAAAGCACCAACTCAGCCTGGTAAGTCAAATTAGTAATGGGGTTTTTTAAAATGGCCGACATTTATATCAGCCCAACCCCTAAACCCTAACCCACCAATCACCATCAGGCTCCCCCTAAGCCTGCCTCCAAGCCCTGTCAAGCCCCCTCTGCTAAGCTGCACTTTTCTCCTTGGGTCTACAGAAAGGTTTGTTAGAAAAGCTCTTCACATGAAATATTCTCACAGCTCACCACAAACAATATCTTCATATTGCTCCAGGACTATATCCGAGAATTTTCACGATTCTCCTTTGTGGGATTCTTGACATTGCTGCCCATTCACCATAAAATGGGGAGACGTGCTTCACAGTTACTATTCATAAAATACATATACAGGGGTCATTTTTATAACAGTAGTAAATGAAGCGACACCTTTAATATGAATTTAACAATCTCCCTGATATAAAATGGAGAATCGTTTTCCCGTGAATATTTCCACTGAGAGAAAAAGTCAGCTTTCCTGCTTTCACATTGGTCACAAATGTGTTCATCTTGGAAAACTAAAGAAAGATGTAAATGATTGGAGAATAGTGAGTTTGTTCATTCCCAGAATTATTCATTGAGTGTCTGCGTTTTCCAGGATACAAGTTAACACCGTCCAGAAAAGACCAAACTGAGAGAGATTTCAAATGAATTCAAAGTGAATTTCAATTTTAAGGTGAAAATTGCAAAACTGAAAAAAGTCTTAAATTCACTTTAAATTCTAACCTTAGTAAATCACGCGGTGTCTTTTGTGGTGGTTTTAGAGGATTCGGTGGCATTAATTGCAGATGACATTCCACCTCAGTGATTGCTGAAAAGTAGGAGCAGAATGGGAATATCTATATAGTATTTCATTGATTTATTGCATTTATTTATAAAATATTTTACCAGGAAGGAAACATTGAGATTTCTCTCATTTTCAAATTTGTCCTGGGTCCACTAACACTGCATTGTTACAATAGGATACAAAATGATACTACACAAAAAACAATTAATAAAAAAAAACAAAGCAATACAATATGCATACATATATACATTTTACACGTAACAGGCAGAATAATAAGATGTCTAATAAAATGTCTCCTTTCGATTTCGTGTTTCCAATGTATTTATAATTTAATACTGAATTATGTTTCATTATCTTCTGTTACAGGCTCCTGTGTGACAAATAGCACTCCTTACCCTGCAGGGAAAGAATTCTTTGCAATATTTATGCAAAATCACAGCCCAAAGGATCTTGCTCAACTGCAAGTGCAAGTAACTGGTGCAAAGCCAGCTACAACTGTTGAGGTTACCATTAATAAATCTAATTTCAAGCAAGAATTTAAAGTAGGGGCAGGTGAAACAGTAATAGTCCCCTTGAGTGGAATTATCGAGCTGCATGGCACAGGGATTTTTACCTCAACGGTAATTGTAAGAGCTGATGCTGATGTCACTGTGTTATCTTCCACTTCTAAACCCACCGGTGCTGAGTCCACATTGCTCTATCCCTCTAATCAGTTGGGTGTTGAGTACGTTGTGGTCACTCCACCGTGGGGACCTTCCTGTGAATACAAACAGTTTGCTGTAGTAGCGCATAATCAGTCAACATCCATCGACATATATCTGAAACAAGACATTCGTTTTCAAGGACGTGATTACCTAAAGGGTCAAAAGATCTCAGTAATTCTGGAACCATTTCACACTATTCAGATTCAAAGCCAGAATGACTTGTCCGGGACACGAGTACTTGCTCAGAATCCTGTGTCTGTCTTTAGTGGCCACACATGTTCACAGATCAATGAAGCATGCAATCACATCTATGAGCAACTTCTGCCTGTATCTAAATGGGGCAATAGATATTTTATCCCAGCATTTTCTCGTCAAGAAAAATTTAATGTGGCTTTAATAACTGCCTCTAAGGACTTCAATCTAGATTATAAATTAGGAGGAGATTCCAAGAGCATGCCGTTAACTGCTGGACAATTGTACCAGATAGAAGTTCATAATTCCAAACCTTTAGAAATACAGGCCAAGGAAACAGTCCAGGTTTTACTTTACAGCAATGCCGGGGTATATGATGGAATACCTTTTGGGTCCTTCCTTTCTCAAATACCAGAAGAAACATTTTTCCAAAAATCATTTGTCATCCATGGTCAAGAAGACTTTGACATGAATGTAGTTTTCATTATTATAGAGACTTCTGAAAAAGAAGGACTTCTGCTTGATGGGAAACCTCTGGAAAGCAGGCCTCAGTGGATTGAGTTCCCCACTTCTAAATATTCCTGGTCAGAGCATAGCTTTGGCGGTGGTGTGAGTTTTCATTCAATGTATCACCCAAGGGTCGCATTTGGACTTATTAGTGCTGGGTTTACATCCTGCACAGCTTATGGGTTTCTGGCAGAACCAGCCACTGGTAAGTTAATATATTTATACTGGGACCAATCTGGTAAAGGTTTAATTTGAAAATAGATAAAAACGAGAATACAAAGTCAACTTTTTTAAAGCTGTTATATGTATATATTTATTTATACTCTTATAATCTCCCCATAAATCATCCATGTTTCATTATGCTGGGATTTAAAAAAAATTTTATCCATGTGTCAAAAGCATCAATACATTCACAATGGTTTTATGCTACAATAACAGTAAGATATATTTATATATGGAAATAAACAATTATAGTTTAATGATGAGGAACAAGGAAATTCGCCAAATGTATTTGATTAACAGAACTCATATAACAATTTGTTTATAAAGGTGTAATAGGAAATACAAGCGGCAGAGTGGAACAATATGGACGTGAGTACTTCATTCTCCATACAGTATTATAGAAATTTCCATCGAGTGAAGTATTTATTATGAGCAAGTATAAGGTTTACTTTGATCTATTCCCTCTCACTGATACCATGTCCTTCTCCATCATTATCCTCTAGTTTGTTTTCTTCTTATCAATGGTTATTCGACAATAGTCATTGCTAAGGCTCCATTCATAAACCAGCTGGCTGTTAATGATTAAATGGGTTAATGTGTGAGTGTAAGTAACTGGGCATATAAAGGGTGTGTAAGTGACTAGGTGGTGGATGTATGTGGGCAGAAGGTGGGGGTGTGTAAAGGGAAGGTGGATATATGCAGGGAGGGTGTAAGTGGCTAGGAGCTGGAGGTATGTTACTAGGAGGTAGCGGTACGTGACTAGGAGGTGGGGTATGTGACTAGGAGGTGGGGTATGTGACTAGGAGGTGGGGTACGTGACTAGGAGGTGGGGTATGTGACTGGGAGGTGGGGTATGAGGCTGGGAGGTTAAGGTATATTACTGGGATGTGATGGTATGTGGCTGGGAGGTGAAGATATGTTACTGGGATGTGATGGTATGTGGCTGGGAGGTGAAGATATGTTACTGGGATGTGATGGTATGTGGCTGGGAGGTTAAGGTATATTACTGGGATGTGATGGTATGTGGCTGGGAGGTTAAGGTATATTACTGGGATGTGATGGTATGTGGCTGGGAGGTTAAGGTATATTACTGGGATGTGATGGTATGTGGCTGGGAGGTTAAGGTACATTACTGGGATGTGATGGTATGTGGCTGGGAGGTTAAGGTATATTACTGGGAGGTGGGATATTTGGCTAGGGGGTAAGGGTATGTGATAAGGAGGTGGAGGTATGTGGAAGATGTGGAGAGATGGGAGGATGTGCCTGGGAGGTGGGGTATGTGGAGGGTGGATGAAAGTGGTTGGGTAGAGTCGGCCACCTTCAATTCATTATTCTCTTTGTATTTTTAGAGGAATGGGTTATAGAAATGGAAACTCCAATAACGCAAGTGGAAGCACCTGAAAATAGTAAGTACATATTTGACTACAACTTTACAAAATGTGGAATGCTAATGATTTCTATTACAATAATTATAATTTGTGGATCAATATTTCTAACTAGTTACAGTAGTTGAACAGATCCAAGAGTTTTATTTTTTATTTCAGGAAAAAATATCATATTTATATTGTTTTTTTACATATTTATTTAATGACCAACTACAAATCTAATTTTACTGACTTTTTGTTTATAATCAAAAAAATATATTTGTGCATTAATGATAAACTATTTACCTGTACGAGTTTACCTCTAATTACAGCTTTGCTAACCTCGAGGTGGCCGGGTCAGTCTGTAGATAGTTGTCTTTAAAATATGTTTTAATATGGTTGCCTTTGTCTGTCCGTATTTGTTCATCCATTATAAGAGACCCAATTAGCCTCTATCCCCCCTTGACCCTATAGTTTTATCTTTCCGTTAAGGAGAAGAACATTGGTGCATGGTGAGACCAAGAGTCATGTCTCATAGGACATTGAGACACTTGTTGGCTAAATACTTGAGTGTTTTTGTCTATTAGAAAATAGTCAACCCTTGAACAGCTAAGATGTCTGAAGGGGTAGAATGTGTATTCCCACAACCTTGGATTCTTGATCCACCATATATCCACCATCCCATATGGATGTCACAGTTTTGATAACTGTGCCCCCGAGGCGGTCAATCTGGTATTGTAGGAAGGAGTGTGGCTTGCCAAAGTGTCTATATATGGGTCTAAAGGCTTATTAAAGTCCCTGCATATGAGTAATATGTTGTTTGTTCCTACTTGTGCATTTTATGAATTATTCTCTTTAGAAAGTCGAATTGTTTGGAGAATATATGTTAAAGGAACACTATAGAATTAGTAATGCAAATATGTATACCTAAACATTGACTAGGGCCCCGTTCAGCGGCAAATAAATGGTTAATTAACTATTTATTTGCTTACCTTAATCCAGCGCCAGGCTCCCTCGGCACTGGTTACCTATCCTCCTCCATTGATGCTCAGCTCCTTTATGCAGACCCTATCTAATACGTTGCCCCCTCCCTCCATTCAAATACATTGCCTCCAAATCCAATACCTTGCCCCCATTCTAATACACTGCCCCCACCTAATACACTGCCCCATCTAGTACACTGCCTTGCTCTAATATACTGCCACCTCCCCAAATCTAATACACTGCCCCTAATCTAATACACTGTCCCCTCCCTCCTACAAATTAATTCACTGTCCCTCCCTCCCCCAGTTTAATACACTGCCTCTCTTTCCAACCTTAAGATGAGCCACCTGTCCTCCACTTTCAGCCCTGCTCTGCTCAAGCAGGCCAGATGCTCCTATGGCACTGTGAACAGGAGTCAAAGAGAAGTGACTGGCCTGCTCTGCAGACAGACAGCCTCTCTGTGCACTGTAGCGCCTGTAGAGTAACTTCACATGCTGTATGCGCATATCCGATGGTCGGTGTGGACTAATGCTTAGCGCTCTTGTGGCCGTCAGGGGGCAGACAGGAAACAGACAGGAAAGCAGCCCCAGGGCAGGCGGGCCGCAAATATATTCAGTGTGGGCCGCATGCGGCCCATGGGCTGCAAGTTTGACATGCTTGGTTTAGATAGTAGTTGGAATGCAACGCTCTTGCAACTACAATGGAGACTCCTGCCGTTTTGGTCTGTGCCATGGAGTGGTGGCCAATGAGGTCCTGCGGTTTGTAACATAGGGTGTTTCAATTTTGCTAAGTGAGTTTCTTGCACAAAGATCACGTGTGCATTTGCTTCTCTAAACTGGTTGCGCTTTACGGAGTGTTTAATCCTCTTGCATTTATTGTTAAAATACTCATATGGAGAGATAGAAGGCGACGTGTTTGTAATCAAGTCTGCCATAGGTCATATTACGTGGTAGCATGCCTTGGGGAAGCTGTGGAAGCCTCATAATGGGGTAAGCTAGGGTAGAAAGATTCTGCATGTCATTAGTGTGGTCAACATAAGTATAACATGTGCAGAAAAAATACATAAAATAAAAACACATTGTCGCTACAAAGGGAATAGGAACAGTAATCACACAACTTCTTGGTGTCTGTGAGGGATGGATCTCGTCCCCTCCGCATGGATTTTCTGGCATACATAGCGGTGGGGTAATATGACTTTAGGTTACACTAAAATTTCAACAACAAGTGTTTACGGGCATCATAACATCTATTTGCTGCTAACAACATTTTAAAATGTCAATTAAACATAAAGTAAAACATTATGTTACTGTATTTCTTTTTAAATAAATGTGCTTATGCAAAACATAACTCATGGTCTTATTAACCAGATAAGGAAGCCCATTAAGGTACTGCTGAAGCTGATTAAGTCTTTATAGCGTTAGATGCAGAAAAAGCATTTGACAGGGTGAACTGGAATTTTCTGGCCTTGGTGATGGAGAACTTTGGCCTGACAGGCTTTTTTAAAGAGAGTACAAGTACAATGTCATTAAATACAAACCCACAAGCTAGAGTCATATGTCCTGGAATGGTATCTGATTGGTTCGATATTCGGAATGGCACCAGACAAGGTTGTCCTTTGGCGCCACTCCTTTATGTATTAGCTATGGAACCTCTAGAAGCAGCAATGAGATAAAATGATAAAATTGAAGGGCTGCAGATTTATTCAGAACATCATAATATTACTCTATTGCCCAATCAAGAATGGTACAATTATGTTACAATAAGACACCTATTAAATTCCTTAAATATTAAAGAACACCCAAAACTGCTTTGGGAAAACTTGATTGGACATTCACAGCAGGTGTGGGTGAGGTTTGAAAGGGAGGGCTGGCAAAGGCTGCAGACAAGAGATCTTAAGTGTTTACAAGCTGTTTTTAGATAACACCCAGTGAAAAAAAACGAAATTAAATGCACACAAGTTTTCATTTAAGGCATATCTACTAATAGTGATGTTTTATTTTTGTATTTGGGCAGTGAAATATCCCATTAAGGCCAACCAATCTTTTATTGCTAATCTTCAAACAAATCACTTAGTAAACATTCAAATTCCTTCCCCATTTAAAAAAAACAAAACAAAAAAACAAACATTAACACACCTGCATTGTTGAAAATTTGCATAAACTGGTTATTCATTTTTTAATTTGATAAATTATTGTGGAAACTCTTTCTATAGACTTTAGATAAAGTGAATGACTTTTATCTTGATTTAACTATACGAAACATGAACAATTAAATAATAATTGTATTGTTAAAATGTAACCACAAGGTGTCAGTATTAATATGTGATTATCATCTCTTTAACCTTGGCTTTTAGTTTAAAAAATTCAACCACTAGATTTCAGTCTTTTTAGCAAGAAAGGAAAAAAACATAACTTAACATAAAAAATAAAAGTAGCATTTTAAGTTATCTGCATCCATTAGATAAACCTAGTGGTAGGATATTGATATTACAATTATTTAACATAAAGTGTTCATCTTGTGTGCAATTAAAGAATGCAAGCTTTTAAGTATTTTCTTCTTTAATTCAGTGTTAATTCACGCAGAGTATACAACTCGTTCCCTTTCTTAGAAAGCTATTTAACAAAGCAAACTCTTTTTTTCCCTTTTACAGATCCGCATGGGAACAAACCTTTAACAGAAGGTAATGTTTTTTTCCAATTTGACAATTTTTATCGGTTAAATTGAAAATAGTACTTGGGGTTCAGAAAGGAAGAGGGGAGCGGGGATTTGCAGGAATATTGTGGTACATTTATATCATTCGACCCATAAAGCAGTACTGTTCCATCAACTATTTTACATCCAACTCATAATACCATTGGCAATGGTCTTGACCTGTTTTATATAATAGTATATCGGGGCACCACGTGTAATCTCAATCTATACATTTCAATAAACAGGGGGTAGGATAACAGAGAGGGAGGTGGGACCTAAAATTAACAGTACGGAAAAAATAACACAAAAATGGTATACGTTGTACATGTCTGTCGGTATGTCTCATTTGTTGTGCCTATTTTAGTCCTCTATGTCCTAGGTTGATCTAATGCACCTTCCGATTGTGCGTGTGGTTTTACTTTTGTGAGTGTAGTGAGCTTTGGTCTCCTCTATGGAGTGACTGGGGGGAGTCCCCTTTCATATGAACCGAAGGTAATTCTTAACATATAATGAATTTGAAAAAAAACATAATTTCAGATTTGCAACACAGTATCTTAGAAATACATTTGGCTTCTTAGTACCAGAATGAAGAACTGGATCAACAGAGTCAACAGAGTGGCTGGTATAACAAAATGATCCTTCTTTTCTGTAATTAAGGAATTTTCGTGAATATCTAACAGCTAAAAAGGACCCGATAAATTCCATAATCTCTATAGTTTATTGTAGTTAGTATCAAAACTTTTAGGACACGTTAAAAAAAACTAGTGCTCTTTCTTTCACTTACAGCCACATTTTTTGATGCCATGACGTTCGAGTGCAGAAACCCTAGCATTTGTAAAATTGCTTAAAACGAATTTGAAAGAAAAATGATGGATGAGGTTCATAGACTTATAATACTATAAACTAAACCATATACCATAAACAACACTGAGTGGTAATAGTGTAATGAGCTGTAGTGGATATGGTCCTTGGAGTATTCCATTAAGTTGTTATGGTTTTAAAAGTAATACATTTTGCAAAGCAAATCTATAATCTATATTTCATAAAGTGCCTCTAAACTTCACAACTAACCTTTATTATTAGAAAAGCTATGTTTACAATGACACCTGAGGGCCCATTCTCAAATAGTCGAGTTGCATTGAACTTCTATTATTTTTACTTCCAGCATTCACTAACGTAAAACAGGTTACAAACAGGTTACAAGCAGGTTACAAACAGGTTACAAACAAGTCTATTATTGTGCTCAGCGAAATAGAATAGAATATGCAATAGACTTGTGCATGCAATTTCAAACAATTGAGGTTCCTCTGCATTTTGGGCAATCGGTTAATCGTATGAAATCCTGAACTTTGAAATTATATTTGGACACATCACAAAACAAACAAAATGAACAATGGACGATCCATTTGATTTGTTTCTTGATACAGAGTTTGTCCGTGACAGCCAGTAAATGTGGATTTTATTCAACAGATCAAGTGAAAAGTGACGAACAGAGTAACTGTATTGGTTAAGTCTCCCTTGATCTGATAACTGGACTGTGTGAGAATGCACCTATCAGTGTATTATAAAATATATGTATATTATTTACAGTTTGCAGTGCATTGATTGTTTAATTTCGGAGTCATTTTGGTCCTTCTGATTCATAGTTTCTTTTACAAGTGCTGGGATGACATTTGTCAGAACTAAAACAGCACAATGATAGATCCCGAATAACCTGAAACTATTTTATTTTTCTCTGGGCAAATCGATCCAAATTTTTTGTTTTTTAATTTAAATATGTTTTTAATGGAAAGAGAAATATCATACAACATAAGTTACATAACGTCAGTGTTACAGATACTAGATGAATAATCAGATTTTTTTTATTAGTGTGCCCAAATGTATAAGCATTAATACCTAAAAACATAATTATATATATATAACTTATTTAAAAAATTATTTTGAATGAATCACATTTTTAAACTGTGCACAATAGCAGATGGTAGAATAGCGGAAAGTAAAATTCAACTTTTAAGTATTTTAAATGAACTATTTATTAATATCTGCATGTAGTCTAGCTGCACTTTATCATCAAGGAAAGAAAAAGAGGCAAATTCATGTTTGTAAATAAGCTGGGAACAGATCAGGACAGGTAAGTCATAGTGCCACAACGGCATATTATGCCATATGCCCCTTGTGGCCATAAAAGGAAATGCATGAACCAAACATGACGGTGGGCCTACATATCATATGCTCTGTTGCACTATTTAGGGGCAGTGGAATCTGAATGTGGTTATAAAAGGTGAAATAACTAGAATGATATTATTATGAAAGATTGACAGCTGGTATTGTTTAAACAGCAGTCCTGCACATCATGCTCATAATCTGCTCCTTCAAGCCAGCCAAATCCCTCAAAAGCATTTGCAATATAAACTATTTCGTTGGAAATGCCATCTAAAGTATGTTTGGATCTCACCGACACTTATTATTATTCACAAAGTTAATTTCAAACAAACTCTAATGCCTGATTTCTGTGCCGTGTTAAACAGAATGGACAGTGGAAATTGAATATCCAAATGGACCAGGGGATGTAATTGGCAAATGGGGTGCGTATACACTAACATCGGCCTACTTTGTATTACATTTTAATTCTAAGTTAATACGTTATTCCAATATTGAAATCTTTTTTTGTTTTATTGGTTTGCTTCAGTTTAGGGATGTGGTTATCGAGAAACATATAATCGTTGTGGCAAACCTAGCCACTTCTGGACTATATTTAACAAAGGTTGTCCGTAGGCTGAATGTGTTACTGTATACCTTGATTGTGTATGTATTGTATTATGACCGTTCGCATGCTGGCAGCCGTACGCTACCAGCATGCAAACCTTTCGTTTGACGAAACACGGCTATCCGGGCCATTCGCCAAACGAATACGGGCTCCCCAGGTAGACCACACACTCACAGTCGTGTGGCACTAATTAACCGATTGCAACAATGTTGCAATCGGTAATTGAAGGCTCTCCTAGGTGGCCGTCGTTCGGCTACCGACCATGCGGCGGTCGGCCATCTTGGATCCTTTATCTCTGCAGCGGTGTTCGGTCGTCGAGAGCCTGGAACTGAAAATGGCTACTCAATGATCCGAACACCGCTGGACTTCCAGAGCGTTCGGGAGTTCCGCGTTCACCACATTCTGTTCCCCATCGATGTTCGGTAGTTTCAAACCGAACTCGATGGTTAAATGTAATTTGTGCGGCGTTCGGTTAGTTTAGCTGGGATCTGAGCGGTATTCTCACTAAATGTGCCCGCAGACCCCAGCTATCTACCGAATGGTCATTCGTATGAAAGCGAGTAATATTATGTGAAATATGGATTTCTATGTGAATTGCCAGTTTTGCTGCACGAGGGGATAATCCACTTAATCGTCCATTTTAGTGGGAGGATCCCTCTCATGCAGCAATGCCTGTTGGGATAATTATACTGCCTGATGGGAGAAATCCCCTGTAACATCTGTAAGGAAACCCCTTGCAAGGAGAACTGCATAAATATGGAAGTCTGTGAATAAAGCAAGTTAGTTGACTCCCAAACTGTGTCTCGTCCGGTTATTGGGAGGATTGGGGATATTGCCGTGCTTTCTAACTCTGACTGTGGATTACCTAAGATACCAACGGAGATCGTGGACTATAATACTGCGTTCCGTTACAATTGGTGGCAAGCAACGGGATCCGAACCTTACAGCCGAAAAGCAGTGTTCGTGTAAACTGAAACTACCGAACGAGGAAAGCAAGGGCAATTCGTATGGAGATTGATTATACCGTACTGAAACGGCAGACTTTAAAGGAGCTACTGGAAGCCAGGGGTAAGATAGCCAGCAACAAATCCAAAGCTGTGCTGATCGCTGAACTGATGGAGGGAGACGGAGCTCGCATCGTTACACCTCCACCAGCCATGGAAGAGACCCCATACCAGAGAGAGCTGAGAACCAGGATGGCGTTTCTGCCACAGCCAGTACCCTTGGAGATATTGACCGTGCTGATGTCAGATGTGCAGGATTATCTGATGGCAAACCGCACACCAGAGACACCGCCTAGGGCAGAGTCTTTTACTGCCTCCATATACGGACAGGTAAAACCCAAAGTCCCACATCACGCGTTTAAAGTATTTTGTGAAGAAAAGGACGAGATTGACGGGTATTTACAGGATTTCGAGAGGCTGTGTGATTTGCACGACTTGGAACCCGCAGTATGGGTACCCCTACTGGCAGGCAAATTATCGGGTAGGGCAGCCGAAGCCTACCGCGCTGTGCCCCGAGAGGACAGCAAAGATTACCCAAAAGTAAAAAGGGCGATCTTGGAGAGGTATGCCATTACCCCAGAGGCGTACCGGCGCAAGTTCAGGGGCTTGCGCAAACCTGAGAAAGATTCCCATGCAGAGTGGGCGCACAAGCTGGATCAAGCATCACAAGGCTGGATACAAGCCAGCAACGCTACCAATATGGAAGAATTGCGGCAGTTAATGCTGCTGGAGCAATTCTTTAATGGCTTGTCCCCAGAAGCACAAGAATGGGTGAGAGATCGAAAACCACTCACCCTAACCGAAGCGGCTAGACTAGCGGATCAACATTTTGATGCCAGGAGGCATCACGGACTCCAAAGTAAGACTTTCCCTCGACTTATCGGGCCACCCAGTAACTTTTCTCCTACCGGCCCCACAGTAACCCTGTCCAGGCCCGCACCAAATAATCCACCACCCCCCTCTCGATACAATGGCCGGGCTAACATCCAATGTCACACCTGCAAACAGTGGGGACATATTTCCCGAGAGTGCACGCAAAACCGGAGCAGACAAGCGTGGAACCAGGTGCGACAAAATTTGACACCGAGGGCTGCTGCGCATCACTATCAAGTAGCACCAGCCACCCAGGAAATGCTGAGCGCCCAGACCGAGGAACCTCTAGGAATACTCCACGAGGTGATGTCGGTCCGAGCCACCGACAACCGGCAGCATCATCGTCAGCTAGTGACCCTGGAAGGGAAGGAGGTACAAGGGCTCCGAGATTCGGGGGCCACTCTAACTTTGGTTGCACCACATTTAGTCCCAGGTTCAACTCACACTGGCGGATCAGTGGCAGTACGGGTGGCAGGGGGAGCAGTATACCGGCTACCCACTGCCAAGGTACATTTGGATTGGGGTGTGGGAGAGGGAACTGTGGAAGTGGGGCTTATGCAAAATGTACCCGCAGATGTTGTACTGGGGAATGACTTGGGCCAGATGACTTCTGCTTTTATACCCCAGGCTCTGTACCAGGAAGCCCATCCAGTGACTACACGGCAGCAGGCTCGCACCACGGCTCCACCGATACACTCTGAGGCTCAGGTAAGAGACCATGAACCCCACATGACTCACATGTCCTGGGATACCCCGACTACCTTTGCGACAGAAGTAAAGACAGACCCCACCCTTCAAGTATATAGGGACCGGGTACACACTGACCAGGCAGGGCTAGAGGGGGAGCGGTACACGTGGGAGAAAGGGTTATTATACCGCGTCGCGGCGAGGGAAGTGGGAGGGTCCGTCACCCTGACAACCAAACAGTTAGTGGTACCCCAGAAGTATAGGCAGGAGCTACTTAGGATCGCTCATGATATTCCCTTGTCTGGACACCTAGGGATGACCCGCACCAGATATCGCCTAACGCATGCTTTCTTCTGGCCCGGAATTTCTAAGGACGTGCGACAGTATTGCACCTCCTGTGACGTCTGCCAGCGAGTAGGGAAACGAGGGGACCGCCACAAAGCCAAGCTATGTCCCCTACCCATTATTGCAGAGCCCTTCAGCAGGGTAGCCGTAGACATAGTGGGGCCCCTGCCAAAGCCCAGCCCCTCTGGCAAAAAGTATATCCTAACTGTAGTGGACTACGCCACCAGGTACCCCGAGGCTGTAGCCCTCACTAACATTCATGCTGAAACCGTAGCTGAGGCCTTAATGAAGGTATTCTCCAGAGTAGGGTTCCCCCAAGAAATAATATCTGACCGGGGCACCAAATTCACTGCCGAGGTCACCCAACATATGTGGAAAGTATGTGGCATTAAGCCAATAGTCAATTCCGCCTACCACCCCCAGTCCAATGGACTATGCGAGAGGTTCAACGGTACGCTGAAGCAGATGCTTCGTACGTTTGGGGAAACCCACAAGGACTGGGAGAGGTTCCTACCTCACCTACTCTTTGCATATAGAGAGGTCCCCCAGGAGTCAACAGGATTCTCCCCGTTTGAGTTGCTGTTTGGGAGGAGGGTGCGGGGACCCTTGAACTTGATTAGGGAACACTGGGAGGGAGAGAGTAATACAGATGGAACCCCTATCGTATCATACGTACTGGAGTTCCGGGACCGTCTGGAGGCGCTGACTCAGACTGTGCGCACCAACCTCCAGGCGGCCCAGCAACGCCAGCGGCGCTGGTACGATAGAGGAGCCAGAGACCGCAGCTTTCAGGTGGGGCAGAAGGTTTTGATTTTAAAACCCGTTCGCACAGACAAGCTGTAGGCCATCTGGCAAGGCCCATATCAGGTGGTAGAGCAGAGATGCGACACCACCTATGTGATTGGCCCCTGCTCAGGGGTAGGGAAGAGACGCATGCTCCACGTGAACATGCTCAAACCCTACCATGAGAGGATAGAGGATGTGACGGCGATCTGTGCCTCCGCCTCAGAAGATCAGGAGAATCTGCCCCTACCTGACTTGCTAGAACCGGAAGAGCCGATAGAGCCCTCCCGGGGGGTTCAGCTGGGGGAGCGGCTAAGCCCTCAAGAGCGTGCACAGGTACAAGCGCTGATTGTAGCTAAAGGGGCTACCTTCTCCAATTTACCTGGGTACACTCCGCTGGCCACCCACCGAGTTGAAACCCCGGGACCATAGGCGTGCGCAGCCTATTGCATTAGGGTGTGCACCCTAAAGCACAAACACACGGCGCATGTGTATATATGTAATATATATTTATATATATATATATATATATATATATATATATATACATACATACATACACACATATACACACACACACATACACTGCTGTGTATGTGTGTGCTGCTCGTGTGCTGTGTGAGGGTGGTTTGAGGGTGCTGGTAGTGTGCTATGTGGGTGAGGGTGTTTGTGTGTGTGTTTGTTAGGGTCCTGTTACTGTGCTGTGTGAGGGTGCTGTGTGTGTGAGGGTGCTGTTTGTGTGATGTGTGCGTGTGATGGTGCCGTTTATGTGATGTGTGTGGGTGTCGTGTATTTGTGAGGGTGCTGTTTGTGTGTGTTTGTGAGGGTGCTGTTAGTGTGCTGTGTGTGAGGGTGTTGTGTGTTTGTGAGGGTGCGTTTAGTGTACTGTGTGTGAGCGTGCAGGCTGTATGTTTGGAGGGATTGTGGAGGTGGGGGCAGATTAGTAAATATCCCCCCTCCCTACCTTATATAGGGAGGGGGGATCCTTGCTGCCATGTGCCATCCCTGGTGGTCCAGTGGAGAGTGAACTCTAGCCTGCGGGGCTAGAGTTAACTCTCACGAGATCTGAGTGTTGCCGTGGCAATGCTCAGATCTCGTGAGAGGAACCTGGCGGAGCTGCTGTCTAGAGCTCCCCGGGTCCTCTACTGCCTCCCTCCATGTTGCTGTGGGCTGGTGAGGTAGATCTTTGATCTCTCCGCCAGCCCATGGAGGCTTAGAGCAGAGCCGGCACTCAGATAGCGCCGACTCTGCGTGAGCCGACAGGGGACATCCGGAGATCTCCGGTGAAGTCCTGGGGAATAAAGTGTGGGAACTCTTTTCCCACCTCCCAAAAAAAATAATATACACGTGTGTGTGTGTGTGTGTGTATATATATATATATATATATATGCGTGCACACACAGACTGACACATACGCAGACACACATATATACGCGTGCACACACACACATTCACAGACACCCACACACCCATACACACACACACTCACAGACACACACACACATTCAGACACACACCTACATTTACAGACACACTTACAGACACACATACATACATTCACAGACACACTCACTCACAGACACACAGACACATACACACATTCACTCACAGACACATACACACATGCACTCACAGACACATACACACAGACACACATTCACAGACACACTCACTCACAGACATATACACACAGACACACACACACACACATACATACATTCACAGACACAATCACTCACAGAAACATACACACAGACACACACACACACATACATACATTCACAGACACAATCACTCACAGACACATACACACAGACACACACACACATACATACATTCACAGACACAATCACTCAGACACAGACACACACATACATTCACAGACACACTCACTCACAGACATATACACACAGACACACACACACACATACATACATTCACAGACACAATCACTCACAGAAACATACACACAGACACACACACACATACATACATTCACAGACACAATCACTCACAGACACATACACACAGACACACACACATACATACATTCACAGACACAATCACTCACAGACACATACATACAAATTATTATTTTTTAATTAAAAAAAAGTCCACCCAGCCTCCCTACCTGGAGTGCTGGCGTGGACTTGTCCCTGGGGTCCAGTGGGTCGGTCAAGCGCCGGTCTCCACTCAGCCGCGGTGAGAGAGCTGTGTGCTCTCTGCTCCCTCTCGCCGCGCGGGCTGTCTGTTGTAGCTGGGAGCCGGAATATGACGTCATATTCCGGCTCCCAGCATCAGCAAACAGCGCGCGGCGAGAGGAAACAGAGAGCACACAGCTCTCTCACCGCGGCTGAGTGGAGACCGGCGCTTGACCGACCCCAATGACAGGGGGAACATAGGGTGAGGAAGGGGGAGCTGAGTGCCTGCAGGAACAGCGTTCCTGCTCAAATAAAAGTGCAGGAACGCTGTTCCTGCAGGACTCAATACATAGGCGTGCCACGGGGATTAGGGTGTGCCCAGGCACACCCGGCACACCCCGTGCGCACGCCTATGCCCGGGACAGCTACCTATGCGACAGGCTCCCTATCGGGTCCCTGAGTCAGTCCGGACCCATATGAAGGCAGAATTAGACGAGATGTTACAGCTAGGGGTTATCGAACCCTCAGATAGCCCCTGGGCATCGCCGGTAGTCCTGGTACCTAAAAAGGACGGCACAACCCGGTTCTGCGTCGACTACCGGAGGCTAAACGACAAAACGGTGTCTGATGCCTACCCGATGCCCCGAATAGACGAGCTGTTGGATAAGATGGCACGGGGCCAGTATCTCACTACCATTGATTTGTGTAAGGGATACTGGCAAATTCCCCTAGCCGATGACGCCATCCCCAAGTCGGCGTTTGTCACTCCGTTTGGCCTGTATCAGTTCAAGGTCATGCCCTTCGGAATGAAAAACGCTCCGGCTACCTTTCAGCGGATGGTAGATCGGCTACTGGACGGCTTTCAGGAGTATGCCTGTGCCTACTTAGATGACATAGCCATATTTAGCCAGACCTGGGAAGACCACCTACGCCATATAGGGGCTATTTTAGACCGTATTGGGGAGGCAGGGTTAACCTTAAAGCCCAGTAAGTGCCACATAGGGATGGCCGAAGTGCAGTATCTGGGGCACCGAGTGGGGTGTGGGCAGCAGAGACCCGAGCCAGCCAAAATTGAGGCCGTGGCAAAGTGGCCTACCCCAAGGACCAAAACCCAGGTGCTAGCTTTCTTAGGGACTGCAGGGTATTATAGGAAATTTGTACCCGATTACAGCGCCCTGGCCAAACCCCTGACGGACCTGACCAGAAAGAACCTTCCCCGACAGGTTGTCTGGGCCCCAGAGTGTGAGCAGGCATTCCAACAACTCAAGACTGCTCTGACTAATGCTCCTGTATTAACTGCTCCTGATCCAACTAAAATATTTCTTGTCCACACAGACGCTTCAATGTTTGGATTGGGGGCAGTGCTGAGCCAGGTGGGAGCAGATGGCGGAGAGTATCCCGTAGCTTACTTGAGCCGAAAGTTGTTGCCCCGTGAAGTGAGCTACGCCGCCATTGAGAAATAATGCCTGGCCGTGGTGTGGGCCCTTAAAAAGCTACAGCCGTATTTGTATGGACAACCTTTTTCCTTACTCACAGATCACAACCCGTTGGTGTGGCTGAACCGTGTGGCTGGGGACAATGCCAGGCTGCTGCGCTGGAGTTTGGCGCTGCAGCCCTTCGACTTCACCATCCATTACCGCCCAGGGAAACAAAACGGTAACGCCGACGGGTTATCCAGACAAACTGAACTCGAAAAGTGATCTGTGAGTACTCTCCCGGACATCCCCAAGCCGATCCTTTGGGATCAGACTGTGTATGCCGGCTTGGTTCTGGGGGAGCATTGTGGCAAACCTAGCCACTTCTGGACTATATTTAACAAAGGTTGTCCGTAGGCTGAATGTGTTACTGTATACCTTGATTGTGTATGTATTGTATTATGACCGTTCGCATGCTGGCAGCCGTACGCTACCAGCATGCAAACCTTTCGTTTGACGAAACACGGCTATCCGGGCCGTTTGCCAAACGAATACGGGCTCCCCAGGTAGACCACACACTCACAGTCGTGTGGCACTAATTAACCGATTGCAACAATGTTGCAATCGGTAATTGAAGGCTCTCCTAGGTGGCCGTCGTTCGGCTACCGACCATGCGGCGGTCGGCCATCTTGGATCCTTTGTCTCTGCAGCGGTGTTCGGTCGTCGAGAGCCTGGAACTGAAAACGGCTACTCAATGATCCGAACACCGCTGGACTTCCAGAGCGTTCGGGAGTTCCGCGTTCACCACATTCTGTTCCCCATCGATGTTCGGTAGTTTCAAACCGAACTCGATGGTTAAATGTAATTTGTGCGGCGTTCGGTTAGTTTAGCTGGGATCTGAGCGGTATTCTCACTAAATGTGCCCGCAGACCCCAGCTATCTACCGAATGGTCATTCGTATGAAAGCGAGTAATATTATGTGAAATATGGATTTCTATGTGAATTGCCAGTTTTGCTGCACGAGGGGATAATCCACTTAATCGTCCATTTTAGTGGGAGGATCCCTCTCGTGCAGCAATGCCTGTTGGGATAATTATACTGCCTGGTGGGAGAAATCCCCTGTAACATCTGTAAGGAAACCCCTTGCAAGGGGAACTGCATAAATATGGAAGTCTGTGAATAAAGCAAGTTAGTTGACTCCCAAACTGTGTCTCGTCCGGTTATTGGGAGGATTGGGGATATTGCCGTGCTTTCTAACTCTGACTGTGGATTACCTAAGATACCAACGGAGATCGTGGACTATAATACTGCGTTCCGTTACAATCGTATAAGTTATAATGTTAATATTTGATGATATTGAATTATTTCCACATATTTATATATATTAATTTAAAGTAATTCATTCTCTCTGTCTCTCTTTGTCTGTATCTTATTTTTGGACAAGAATCGACATCTGGCGAGAAAGGTAATTTAGAATGAGTTTAAATGACATGTTCAAATTGAACGACACTAACAAAAATTATGTTTTTTTTTACTATTTCTATCCTTGCTAATATATATTCACAAGGATGGAAATAGTGAAAAACTTTATTTTTGTTAATATAGTTCAATTTAAATGCTTTCTACACTAAAAAAAATTGAAAAGACTGTGTAAATAAACATTTCAAACAGAATAATTGATGTTTTTTCACATCTTTTTTTTTTTTAAATTGAGTTTAATTTTTAAATATAAATTCTAAATTGGATTTAATTTCCAAAGAGAATGTAAGAATGTATGTAATTTAAATGTTTTTTTTCTAAGGGCCAAATGGATGGATTCCTGGAGGAAAAGGTATTTGAGAAATGAATGTGAATATTCTAGATAATTTGCAGAGTTTGACTGATTCACAGAAAGAATCAGAGACATTTCATTGGCATATTGTTTAGGTATGCACTAAAAATAGTGTAGTAATGCCAACATGAGAATGTATTCAAGTTGTCTAAGAAATATCTGTGCAACATAGAAAGTAGTGGAATTGTTTTTATTTTATTTTTCTTAGTCATGGAAGGTTTGATTTCTGGAGAAAAAGATAAATTAGAAAGTAATATGAATATTGAAATCGTGGAGAGATTCTGGATACTTTGCAATAGATTCCAACTTCGAGACATATAAACATGGTGTACACAGTGGGGTGGCTACAAGGGTATTAGCAATGTTGAGTTGGAATTGTCTTGTAAAAAGGCAGCCCACTGGGAAATTGAACAAAAGTGCTTAAAATATATATATATAGAAAAACTAATCAATGTTCCAAAGACACCCACCATTTAACAAGATACAGCCAAAGAGGTCTCTCACCTCCACCCACTGCAAGGCAAACTTTGCAACAGTGCAACCTGCAAGCCGGCTAATCATAGTGAACTTACAATATTTCAAACTAAGAGTGACATATTAAAGCCCTTGCCACTTGCATAGCCATTCATTCTTGAGCTGTTCACCAGAAAAAAAAAACTGAAATAAATCAAAATTAATCCAGACCCTCCAGAGCAGGGGCTAGATTTTCCAATAGAAAGAAATACCTTTTCCATTTTCTTTTGTTTTGTATAGTTTCCTTTTTATTTTGACGGGAGACAAAAATAGAGCCACTTTAAGTTAAGTTCAATGGATGAGTATAAATTATTACTTTTTTTTGTGGTAGTGGTGGGCCAGAAGGATGCAGTTTTGCTAAGCTTGGCTACTATTAGACTGTAAGTCATCCTCCCAGATAATATTGGGTCGGGAAGACCCCACATTTTTTTTTTCTAAATACTCCCTTGTATTATTATTATTATTATTATTATTGCCATTTATATAGCGCCAACAGCAGGGGCGGACTGACTGGTCGGGCACTTCGGACATGGTCCGAGGGCCCGGCCGGGAGGGGGGCCCGCCATAAGGGGGCCCGGCCGCCCCTTTAAATGCTGCAGCCGCCTGAGCGCTCTCTTAAGAGCGCTCAGGCGGCTGCAGCTTCTCCCCTCCCCTCCTCTGTAGCGTGGCCGAGCTGCTGTGCAGTCCGGTGCCCGGCCGGAGTGATAGGAAGGTGCTCAGTGTGCACCTTCCTGTCAGTCCGGCCGGGTACAGGAAACAGAAACTCCTGTTCCGCGCGGAACAGGAGTTTCTGTTTCCTGTACCCGGCCGGACTGACAGGAAGGTGCACACTGAGCACCTACCTATCACTCCGGCCAGGCACCGGACCGCACAGCAGCTCGGCCACGCTACAGAGGAGGGGAGGGTAAGAACAGAGAGGGAGGGGGTGGGGGGGAAATGAACAGAGAGGGAGGGGGTGGGGGGGGGAAATGAACAGAGAGGGAGGGGGTGGGGGGGAAATGAACAGAGAGGGAGGGGGTAGGGGGGGGAAATGAACAGAGAGGGAGGGGTGGCGGGGAAATTAACAGAGAGGGAGGGGGTGGGGGGGGAAATGAACAGAGAGGGAGGGGGGGAATGAACAGAGAGGGAGGGGGGAATGAACAGAGAGGGAGGAGGAAATGAACAGAGAGGGGGGAATGAACAGAGAGGGGGGGAATGAACAGAGAGGGGGGGAATGAACAGAGAGGGGGGATGAACAGAGAGGGGGGGATGAACAGAGAGGGAGGGGGGGAAATGAACAGAGAGGGAGAGGGGGAAATGAACAGAGAGGGGGGGAATGAACAGAGAGGGGGGGAATGAACAGAGAGGGGGGGTGAACAGAGAGGGGGGAATGAACAGAGAGGGGGGATGAACAGAGAGGGGGTGAACAGAGAGGGGGGAATGAACAGGGGGGGAATAAACAGTGAGGGGGGGAATGAACGGGGGGAATGAACAGGGAGGGGGAAATGAACAGAGAGGGGGGAATGAACAGAGAGGGAGGGGAGGGGGGTAAGAAGAAAGAGGGAGGGGGGGGTAAGAAGAGAGGGGGGGTAAGAAGAGAGAGGGAGGGGGGTAAGAAGAGAGAGGGTGAGGGGGGAGAAGAGAAAGGGAGGGGGGGTAAGAAGAGAAAGGGAGGGGGGTAAGAAGAGAAAGGGAGGGGGGTAAGAAGAGAGAGGAAGGGGGTAAGAAGAGAGAGGGACGGGGGTAGGAAGAGAGAGGGAGGGGCGTAAGAAGAGAGAGGGGGGCTTAGGAGAAGAGAGGGAGGTGGTAAGAAGAGAGAGGAAGGGGGGTAAGAAGAGAGGGAGGGGGTAAGAAGAGGGGGGACGGGGGGTAAGAAGAGGGGGGAGGGGAGTAAGAAGAGGGAGGAGTAAGAAGAGGTGGGAGTAAGAAGAGGGGGAGGGGGGTAAGAAGAAGGGGGGTAAGAAGAGAGTGAGGGGGAGTAAGAAGAGGGGGAGGGGGGGAGTAAGAGGAGGGCAATTGCCGCCTCCCCTCAGCCTGCAGCTCCTCTGGGTCCTTCTTGCACGAGCACAGATCGTTGCCGCGGTTACCACGGCAACGTTACGGCTCTTGCGAGAGTAAACTCTAGCTCTGGAGCTATGGGCTAGAGTTCACTCTCAACACTGTGACCACCAGGGATTCCTGGTGGTCGCAGTGGTGAGAGTGAACTCTAGCCCCATAAACACACTGCCCCCACACACCATACACATTCACACACTGCCCACCATACACCCACACACACCATACACATTTACACACATTGCCACACACACACACACACACTGCCCACCCATACACACACAGCCCCCCATACTAACATTGCCACACACATACACAGCCCCCTCATACACACATTGCCCCACACACCCTACACATTCACACACTACACCCCCTCACACACACTGAACCTTTCACACACACTGCACCCCTTACACATTGCACCACTGCTCCTATACCCTACTACAGCCTCATATCCCAGCAGACCCCAGGTAAATTGTCAAACTGTTCTTAAACGGTTTGACTACTTACTATGAAAGGGGGGTCCGGCCCTCCTGGCACCATAACGACTACACAGAGCAGTAGTGGTTATTGTGCATGGATTATTTCTTTAAATAATCTACAAGTGCCCCAGTAGCCAGCAAGCCAGCCAGCCCACAGGCCGGCCAGCCAGCCAGCCCACAGGCCGGCCAGCCAGCCCACAGGCCACCAGTTAGGCTTACAGCCAGCAAGCCCGCAGCCTGCCAACCGCAGCCAGCAAGCCACAGCCAGCAAGCCAACAGCCTGCCAGCCGCAGCCTGCAAGCCAACAGCCTGCCAGCCACAGCCAGCAAGCCCACAGCCTGCCGGCAGTAGCCAGCAAGCCCACAGCCTGCCGGCAGTAGCAAGCAAGCCCACAGCCTGCCAGCAAGCCCACACCCTGCCAGCAAGCCCACAGCCTGCCAGCCGCAGCCAGTAAGCCCACAGCCTGCCAGCAAGCCCACAGACTGCCAGCCAGCAACAGTAATTAAGGTAAGAGGAGCTAACTTGGCCTAGGTATCAGCGAGCTATGTTGTGTTGCTATATTGTGAATAGGAACCAGAGTGTTGGAGAGACCCCCCTCCAGGCCCCATTAGACTCCATTGTAGTCTCTAATGGGACCTGTAGGAAATTCTTTCTAACACACTCTCTAAAGGACACTGAGATAGCCTCTGCTAGAATGCTCCCCCCCCTCCATGGCCCATTAGCCATCAAATGTAGTCTCTATTGGGGCCTGGAGGCGACTGTTTCCAGCAGGGACACTGAGATGGCCTCTGTTAGAAAGACCCCCTTCCAAGCCTATTAGACTCAATTTTAGTCTCTAATAGGTCCTGGAGGGGATTCTTTCTAACACACTCTCTAAAGAACACTGAGATAGCCTCTGCTAGAAAGAACCCCCTCCATGGCCCATTAGCCCTCAATTGTAGTCTCTACTGGGGCCTCGAAGGGATTATTGCACTTTTGTTCCTTGTGTCTAAAGATTGTGTAGGGTGTGGCTGGAGGCGGTGCATGGAGGCGGGACATGGGTGGCGCTTGCTGCGGAGTATGGGTGGGGCCTGTAAGGGGGCCCTTGATTTATTTTGCCCGGGGGCCCTGAGGGTTCTCAGTCCGCCCCTGGCCAACAGATTCCGTAGCACTTTACAATATTATGAGAGGGGGATTTAACTATAAATAGGACAATTACAAGAAAAGGTACAGGAACGATAGATTGAAGAGGACCCTGCTCAAACAAGCTTACAGTCTATAGTAGGTGGGGTGTAAAAAACAATAGGACAGTAAATAGTAATCAAATAAGGTGGGGTGAAGCAGAGCTGGAGGAGAGAGTAAAGTGCTGCCCTTTAGGAGAGAGCAAGAGACAGGTATGTGAGGTAGAGATTACTCTGGGAGGCCATAAGCTTTCCTAAAAAAGATGGATTTTAAGGCACTTCTTAAACAATTGAAGACTAGGGCAGAGTCTGATGGTGGTAGGCAGGCCGGCCACCCACGAGAAGTCCTGCAAGCGTGAGTTGGCCGTACGGGTGCGAGAAGCGGACAGGAGAAGGTCACAGGCAGAGCGGAGAGACCGAGAAGGGAATCCAAATTAGGTAATAAGTTTGCCAAGAGAGGCAGTATACAGAGAAAATAGAAGGGGACAAATGACAGAGCCTTGGGGGACTCCAACCGGCAGCAGAGAGGTCAAGAAGAATTAGTATGGAGTAGTGGCCTTTGGATTTAGCTGTGATTAGGTCGTTAGTAACTTTGATAAGCACAGTCTCAGTAGAGTGGGGAGGGCAGAAGCCAGATTGAAGAGAGTCAAGGAGATAGTGGGAATTGAGACAGGGACAGAATAAAGAGAGAAGGAATAAAGATATTTGAGACAGAATAAAGAGATTTGAGACAGAATATGACAGAATATGAAAAATAAGTGACAAAATTAAAAGTATGCCATTTGCAATAAACGTAGCATAAATCTTAATTTGCGTTTCATTTTAATGGTTCAAAGAATGTCAGGCAAAATGGTCGTTCCTCACGCATGTTCACTGCATCAAATCTGGCCCTCTCTAAAAAAAGTTTGGACACCCCTGAACTAATCAATCTACTCTGCAATGTGTGTTTACATATGTTAAAGAAAAAAACACAATGTAACTCTAAAAAAATGGGCCACGTTTTGAAAGATTTCCTATTCATATTAACTATCCTAACAGAAATTAAATAAAAAGCAAAAAGCATTTTGTTCTGAGAGAGTTAAATTATACTAATCTCATAACTTGCCATTTCAAAAGACTTAAATGATGGCCTCAATTTAATATGTTTGGATAAGATATTCAAACAATTTAATATTTATATTTAAACTTTTAATTGATTTATATTTTTAAAAATAATTTCACTTTTTAAGAATGTGTTTATATATTGATATATTTTAAACACAAGAAAAAGTTTTTACTGTGATATGTGGGCACTTAGTAGGATTATACAAAAAAAGGTGTATATTTGTCTAATAGCAGCTTTAGCACTCTTTGGGTCCTCCGATTTACCCAGAAATCCAATATGTGAGAAAAACACACAATGTTCTAGAACAACATCTTTTTGAACAACTAGTTGTGGACCTTTACCAACATCCTGCACTATTATTTTACATGTTATGTCTCCTGTATGCATATACCACATTGGAGTCTGTGAAGGGGTACAAGCAAGAAGGTCCCTGTTGCTACCTTAAAGGCATAGAAACCAGTACGTTCAGAGCCATAACGTTGAAAAGGGTCTGGAATTGTGAGCATTCCCTCTTTTACATTTTGTTTTACTTATACTAATTGTAAACGATATTGTACTATTGTATATTACTTCTTATCTCTTTTTTGGCAAATATATGAAAACGTCCCATGCTGTATGAGTAAGCCCTTGATATTTTAGCTCTGCACTTTACACTGTTGTGTTTGGAAGGGGTAGTATCACCTAAACCTTGTTCTAGCACATTGTGTGTTTTTCTCACATATTGATATATTATTTGATATTTACAAAAAAATGTTTTATTGCATTAAAAGACCACTATAGTGTCAGGAAAACAGACTTGTTTTCCTGGCACTATATAGTCCTGAGGTCCCCCCCCCCCCCTGCCACCCTCAGGGCCCCCCTCTTGCTGGGCAGAAGGGGTTAAAACCCCTTCAGCCACTTACTTTAATCCAGAGACAGGATCCATCGGAGCTGGTGACCTCTCCTCCCCCTCCGACGTCAGCTCCCGAGTAGAGTCGAATGCGCACATGCGGCCAGAGCCGCGCGCGCATTCAAACCGCCCATAGGAAAGCATTTCTCAATGCCTTCCTATGGACGTCGATTTTACGCATTGAGCGACGCGGAAGCGCCTCTAGCGAATGTCAGGAAGACAGCCACTAGAGGCTGGATTAACCCTGCAATGTAAACATAGCAGTTTCTAAGAAACTGCTATGTTTACAGCTGCAGAGTTAAAGCCTGGGGGACCTGGCACTGAGCTGTAGTGCTCTGCGTGATTATAGTGGTCTTTCAAACAGAATGGACAATGGAAGTGTATCACTCAGGAGGACTAATAGGCAAATGGGAAGTGTAAACACGAAAAAAAAATGTGTGAAAATATATGTGAAAATGTTACAGGTTTTTTTTTACTAAAGTCCAAATGGCCCCGTATCGAACAGGACAAAACCATCTGGTGCTGTACGTGGCCATGTGCACTTCAAAATCCAAACCTTGTTCATGCTGTGTAACAATGTCTGGATTCTGCACTGCAGGCGCTGAATGGGCTTAAATTCAGTCCAAATTTCAGCTTGACCGAACTCTGCCAGACAGCTGAATTCCGGACCCAAATTGTTAAAATCCAAGCCGGAATTCGTCAAATATGGATCCAAATTGAAAAAAGTTTAGAATTTTTGTAAAACTGGTGCTGTGTGAATATTCTGAATCCTACACTTGGAATTGGGTTCGGATGCAAAAAGCACTGATTTAATTCGGACAACGAATGCATCTGGCAATTGTTAAAGATTCGCTAGGTACGGGCCAATTCTAACTGGAATATTTTAAGTAGAAATTAAGTAGAAAAATGAAAAACCAATCTTAAAATTAATTATATCTATTACTGAAGTACATCTCATTATTTTTTAAGGACCTAAAGGTGGGATCCTTGGAGAAAAAGGTAATTTACAAATAAATGTACATATTAAAAGCACTGGAAGATTCTGTAGCATTAGCGTACCTCTAGAAATGTATAAAAATCACTAACGTTACACAAATGTTTTCTTTTCTTTTCTAAGTTCTGGAAGGTCTGCTACCTGGAGGAAATGGTAATATAGAGATAAATGCTAATATTTAAAGTGTAGAGTGATTATCCATATTATTGTAATGCACGGCAGATTATTGATTTTTCTTCAATAAAATAATTACAATATATGAATGCAATTGCGTTATTCTAGAAAAGTGTAAATTTCATTAAAGTTTGTTCCCTATTTCCCAAGGACTGGAAGTTTTGATTCCTGAAGGAAAAGGTAATAAACAAATAAATGTGAATATTTTTCAGGTTTTTTTTTACTAAAGTCCAAATGGCCCCGTATCGAACAGGGCAAAAAAATCTGGTGCTGTACGTGGCCATGTGCACTTCAAAATCCAAACCTTGTTCATGCTGTGTAACAATGTCTGGATTCTGCACTGCAGGCGCTGAATGGGCTTAAATTCAGTCCAAATTTCAGCTTGACTGAACTCTTCCAGACAGCTGAATTCCGGACCCAAATTGTTAAAATCCAAGTCTGAATTCGTCAAATATGGATCCAAATTGAAAAAAGTTTTGAATTTTTGTAAAACTGGTGCTGTGTGAATATTCTGAATCCTACACTTGGAATTGGGTTCGGATGCAAAAAGCACTGATTTAATTCGGACAACGAATGCATCTGGCAATTGTTAAAGATTCGCTAGGTACGGGCCAATTCTAACTGGAATATTTTAAGTAGAAATTAAGTAGAAAAATGAAAAACCAATCTTAAAATTAATTATATCTATTACTGAAGTACATCTCATTATTTTTTAAGGACCTAAAGGTGGGATCCTTGGAGAAAAAGGTAATTTACAAATAAATGTACATATTAAAAGCACTGGAAGATTCTGTAGCATTAGCGTACCTCTAGAAATGTATAAAAATCACTAACGTTACACAAATGTTTTCTTTTCTTTTCTAAGTTCTGGAAGGTCTGCTACCTGGAGGAAATGGTAATATAGAGATAAATGCTAATATTTAAAGTGTAGAGTGATTATCCATATTATTGTAATGCACGGCAGATTATTGATTTTTCTTCAATAAAATAATTACAATATATGAATGCAATTGCGTTATTCTAGAAAAGTGTAAATTTCATTAAAGTTTGTTCCCTATTTCCCAAGGACTGGAAGTTTTGATTCCTGAAGGAAAAGGTAATAAACAAATAAATGTGAATATTTTTCAGTTTTTTTTTTACTAAAGTCCAAATGGCCCCGTATCGAACAGGGCAAAAAAATCTGGTGCTGTACGTGGCCATGTGCACTTCAAAATCCAAACCTTGTTCATGCTGTGTAACAATGTCTGGATTCTGCACTGCAGGCGCTGAATGGGCTTAAATTCAGTCCAAATTTCAGCTTGACTGAACTCTTCCAGACAGCTGAATTCCGGACCCAAATTGTTAAAATCCAAGTCTGAATTCGTCAAATATGGATCCAAATTGAAAAAAGTTTTGAATTTTTGTAAAACTGGTGCTGTGTGAATATTCTGAATCCTACACTTGGAATTGGGTTCGGATGCAAAAAGCACTGATTTAATTCGGACAACGAATGCATCTGGCAATTGTTAAAGATTCGCTAGGTACGGGCCAATTCTAACTGGAATATTTTAAGTAGAAATTAAGTAGAAAAATGAAAAACCAATCTTAAAATTAATTATATCTATTACTGAAGTACATCTCATTATTTTTTAAGGACCTAAAGGTGGGATCCTTGGAGAAAAAGGTAATTTACAAATAAATGTACATATTAAAAGCACTGGAAGATTCTGTAGCATTAGCGTACCTCTAGAAATGTATAAAAATCACTAACGTTACACAAATGTTTTCTTTTCTTTTCTAAGTTCTGGAAGGTCTGCTACCTGGAGGAAATGGTAATATAGAGATAAATGCTAATATTTAAAGTGTAGAGTGATTATCCATATTATTGTAATGCACGGCAGATTATTGATTTTTCTTCAATAAAATAATTACAATATATGAATGCAATTGCGTTATTCTAGAAAAGTGTAAATTTCATTAAAGTTTGTTCCCTATTTCCCAAGGACTGGAAGTTTTGATTCCTGAAGGAAAAGGTAATAAACAAATAAATGTGAATATTTTTCAGGTTTTTTTTTACTAAAGTCCAAATGGCCCCGTATCGAACAGGGCAAAAAAATCTGGTGCTGTACGTGGCCATGTGCACTTCAAAATCCAAACCTTGTTCATGCTGTGTAACAATGTCTGGATTCTGCACTGCAGGCGCTGAATGGGCTTAAATTCAGTCCAAATTTCAGCTTGACCGAACTCTGCCAGACAGCTGAATTCCGGACCCAAATTGTTAAAATCTAAGTCTGAATTCGTCAAATATGGATCCAAATTGAAAAAAGTTTTGAATTTTTGTAAAACTGGTGCTGTGTGAATATTCTGAATCCTACACTTGGAATTGGGTTCGGATGCAAAAAGCACTGATTTAATTCGGACAACGAATGCATCTGGCAATTGTTAAAGATTCGCTAGGTACGGGCCAATTCTAACTGGAATATTTTAAGTAGAAATTAAGTAGAAAAATGAAAAACCAATCTTAAAATTAATTATATCTATTACTGAAGTACATCTCATTATTTTTTAAGGACCTAAAGGTGGGATCCTTGGAGAAAAAGGTAATTTACAAATAAATGTACATATTAAAAGCACTGGAAGATTCTGTAGCATTAGCGTACCTCTAAAAATGTATAAAAATCACTAACGTTACACAAATGTTTTCTTTTCTTTTCTAAGTTCTGGAAGGTCTGCTACCTGGAGGAAATGGTAATATAGAGATAAATGCTAATATTTAAAGTGTAGAGTGATTATCCATATTATTGTAATGCACGGCAGATTATTGATTTTTCTTCAATAAAATAATTACAATATATGAATGCAATTGCGTTATTCTAGAAAAGTGTAAATTTCATTAAAGTTTGTTCCCTATTTCCCAAGGACTGGAAGTTTTGATTCCTGAAGGAAAAGGTAATAAACAAATAAATGTGAATATTTTTCAGTTTTTTTTTTACTAAAGTCCAAATGGCCCCGTATCGAACAGGGCAAAAAAATCTGGTGCTGTACGTGGCCATGTGCACTTCAAAATCCAAACCTTGTTCATGCTGTGTAACAATGTCTGGATTCTGCACTGCAGGCGCTGAATGGGCTTAAATTCAGTCCAAATTTCAGCTTGACCGAACTCTGCCAGACAGCTGAATTCCGGACCCAAATTGTTAAAATCCAAGTCTGAATTCGTCAAATATGGATCCAAATTGAAAAAAGTTTTGAATTTTTGTAAAACTGGTGCTGTGTGAATATTCTGAATCCTACACTTGGAATTGGGTTCGGATGCAAAAAGCACTGATTTAATTCGGACAACGAATGCATCTGGCAATTGTTAAAGATTCGCTAGGTACGGGCCAATTCTAACTGGAATATTTTAAGTAGAAATTAAGTAGAAAAATGAAAAACCAATCTTAAAATTAATTATATCTATTACTGAAGTACATCTCATTATTTTTTAAGGACCTAAAGGTGGGATCCTTGGAGAAAAAGGTAATTTACAAATAAATGTACATATTAAAAGCACTGGAAGATTCTGTAGCATTAGCGTACCTCTAAAAATTTATAAAAATCACTAACATTACACAAATGTTTTCTTTTCTTTTCTAAGTTCTGGAAGGTCTGCTACCTGGAAGAAATGGTAATATAGAGATAAATGCTAATATTTAAAGTGTAGAGTGATTATCCATATTATTGTAATGCACGGCAGATTATTGATTTTTCTTCAATAAAATAATTACAATATATGAATGCAATTGCGTTATTCTAGAAAAGTGTAAATTTCATTAAAGTTTGTTCCCTATTTCCCAAGGACTGGAAGTTTTGATTCCTGAAGGAAAAGGTAATAAACAAATAAATGTGAATATTTTTCAGTTTTTTTTTACTAAAGTCCAAATGGCCCCGTATCGAACAGGGCAAAAAAATCTGGTGCTGTACGTGGCCATGTGCACTTCAAAATCCAAACCTTGTTCATGCTGTGTAACAATGTCTGGATTCTGCACTGCAGGCGCTGAATGGGCTTAAATTCAGTCCAAATTTCAGCTTGACCGAACTCTGCCAGACAGCTGAATTCCGGACCGAAATTGTTAAAATCCAAGTCTGAATTCGTCAAATATGGATCCAAATTGAAAAAAGTTTTGAATTTTTGTAAAACTGGTGCTGTGTGAATATTCTGAATCCTACACTTGGAATTGGGTTCGGATGCAAAAAGCACTGATTTAATTCGGACAACGAATGCATCTGGCAATTGTTAAAGATTCGCTAGGTACGGGCCAATTCTAACTGGAATATTTTAAGTAGAAATTAAGTAGAAAAATGAAAAACCAATCTTAAAATTAATTATATCTATTACTGAAGTACATCTCATTATTTTTTAAGGACCTAAAGGTGGGATCCTTGGAGAAAAAGGTAATTTACAAATAAATGTACATATTAAAAGCTCTGGAAGATTCTGTAGCATTAGCGTACCTCTAGAAATGTATAAAAATCACTAACGTTACACAAATGTTTTCTTTTCTTTTCTAAGTTCTGGAAGGTCTGCTACCTGGAGGAAATGGTAATATAGAGATAAATGCTAATATTTAAAGTGTAGAGTGATTATCCATATTATTGTAATGCACGGCAGATTATTGATTTTTCTTCAATAAAATAATTACAATATATGAATGCAATTGCGTTATTCTAGAAAAGTGTAAATTTCATTAAAGTTTGTTCCCTATTTCCCAAGGACTGGAAGTTTTGATTCCTGAAGGAAAAGGTAATAAACAAATAAATGTGAATATTTTTCAGGTTTTTTTTTACTAAAGTCCAAATGGCCCCGTATCGAACAGGGCAAAAAAATCTGGTGCTGTACGTGGCCATGTGCACTTCAAAATCCAAACCTTGTTCATGCTGTGTAACAATGTCTGGATTCTGCACTGCAGGCGCTGAATGGGCTTAAATTCAGTCCAAATTTCAGCTTGACCGAACTCTGCCAGACAGCTGAATTCCGGACCCAAATTGTTAAAATCCAAGTCTGAATTCGTCAAATATGGATCCAAATTGAAAAAAGTTTTGAATTTTTGTAAAACTGGTGCTGTGTGAATATTCTGAATCCTACACTTGGAATTGGGTTCGGATGCAAAAAGCACTGATTTAATTCGGACAACGAATGCATCTGGCAATTGTTAAAGATTCGCTAGGTACGGGCCAATTCTAACTGGAATATTTTAAGTAGAAATTAAGTAGAAAAATGAAAAACCAATCTTAAAATTAATTATATCTATTACTGAAGTACATCTCATTATTTTTTAAGGACCTAAAGGTGGGATCCTTGGAGAAAAAGGTAATTTACAAATAAATGTACATATTAAAAGCACTGGAAGATTCTGTAGCATTAGCGTACCTCTAAAAATGTATAAAAATCACTAACGTTACACAAATGTTTTCTTTTCTTTTCTAAGTTCTGGAAGGTCTGCTACCTGGAGGAAATGGTAATATAGAGATAAATGCTAATATTTAAAGTGTAGATTGATTATCCATATTATTGTAATGCACGGCAGATTATTGATTTTTCTTCAATAAAATAATTACAATATATGAATGCAATTGCGTTATTCTAGAAAAGTGTAAATTTCATTAAAGTTTGTTCCCTATTTCCCAAGGACTGGAAGTTTTGATTCCTGAAGGAAAAGGTAATAAACAAATAAATGTGAATATTTTTCAGTTTTTTTTTTACTAAAGTCCAAATGGCCCCGTATCGAACAGGGCAAAAAAATCTGGTGCTGTACGTGGCCATGTGCACTTCAAAATCCAAACCTTGTTCATGCTGTGTAACAATGTCTGGATTCTGCACTGCAGGCGCTGAATGGGCTTAAATTCAGTCCAAATTTCAGCTTGACCGAACTCTGCCAGACAGCTGAATTCCGGACCGAAATTGTTAAAATCCAAGTCTGAATTCGTCAAATATGGATCCAAATTGAAAAAAGTTTTGAATTTTTGTAAAACTGGTGCTGTGTGAATATTCTGAATCCTACACTTGGAATTGGGTTCGGATGCAAAAAGCACTGATTTAATTCGGACAACGAATGCATCTGGCAATTGTTAAAGATTCGCTAGGTACGGGCCAATTCTAACTGGAATATTTTAAGTAGAAATTAAGTAGAAAAATGAAAAACCAATCTTAAAATTAATTATATCTATTACTGAAGTACATCTCATTATTTTTTAAGGACCTAAAGGTGGGATCCTTGGAGAAAAAGGTAATTTACAAATAAATGTACATATTAAAAGCACTGGAAGATTCTGTAGCATTAGCGTACCTCTAAAAATGTATAAAAATCACTAACGTTACACAAATGTTTTCTTTTCTTTTCTAAGTTCTGGAAGGTCTGCTACCTGGAGGAAATGGTAATATAGAGATAAATGCTAATATTTAAAGTGTAGAGTGATTATCCATATTATTGTAATGCACGGCAGATTATTGATTTTTCTTCAATAAAATAATTACAATATATGAATGCAATTGCGTTATTCTAGAAAAGTGTAAATTTCATTAAAGTTTGTTCCCTATTTCCCAAGGACTGGAAGTTTTGATTCCTGAAGGAAAAGGTAATAAACAAATAAATGTGAATATTTTTCAGGTTTTTTTTTACTAAAGTCCAAATGGCCCCGTATCGAACAGGGCAAAAAAATCTGGTGCTGTACGTGGCCATGTGCACTTCAAAATCCAAACCTTGTTCATGCTGTGTAACAATGTCTGGATTCTGCACTGCAGGCGCTGAATGGGCTTAAATTCAGTCCAAATTTCAGCTTGACCGAACTCTGCCAGACAGCTGAATTCCGGACCCAAATTGTTAAAATCCAAGTCTGAATTCGTCAAATATGGATCCAAATTGAAAAAAGTTTTGAATTTTTGTAAAACTGGTGCTGTGTGAATATTCTGAATCCTACACTTGGAATTGGGTTCGGATGCAAAAAGCACTGATTTAATTCGGACAACGAATGCATCTGGCAATTGTTAAAGATTCGCTAGGTACGGGCCAATTCTAACTGGAATATTTTAAGTAGAAATTAAGTAGAAAAATGAAAAACCAATCTTAAAATTAATTATATCTATTACTGAAGTACATCTCATTATTTTTTAAGGACCTAAAGGTGGGATCCTTGGAGAAAAAGGTAATTTACAAATAAATGTACATATTAAAAGCACTGGAAGATTCTGTAGCATTAGCGTACCTCTAAAAATTTATAAAAATCACTAACGTTACACAAATATTTTCTTTTCTTTTCTAAGTTCTGGAAGGTCTGCTACCTGGAGGAAATGGTAATATAGAGATAAATGCTAATATTTAAAGTGTAGAGTGATTATCCATATTATTGTAATGCACGGCAGATTATTGATTTTTCTTCAATAAAATAATTACAATATATGAATGCAATTGCGTTATTATAGAAAAGTGTAAATTTCATTAAAGTTTGTTCCCTATTTCCCAAGGACTGGAAGTTTTGATTCCTGAAGGAAAAGGTAATAAACAAATAAATGTGAATATTTTTCAGTTTTTTTTTTACTAAAGTCCAAATGGCCCCGTATCGAACAGGGCAAAAAAATCTGGTGCTGTACGTGGCCATGTGCACTTCAAAATCCAAACCTTGTTCATGCTGTGTAACAATGTCTGGATTCTGCACTGCAGGCGCTGAATGGGCTTAAATTCAGTCCAAATTTCAGCTTGACCGAACTCTGCCAGACAGCTGAATTCCGGACCCAAATTGTTAAAATCCAAGTCTGAATTCGTCAAATATGGATCCAAATTGAAAAAAGTTTTGAATTTTTGTAAAACTGGTGCTGTGTGAATATTCTGAATCCTACACTTGGAATTGGGTTCGGATGCAAAAAGCACTGATTTAATTCGGACAACGAATGCATCTGGCAATTGTTAAAGATTCGCTAGGTACGGGCCAATTCTAACTGGAATATTTTAAGTAGAAATTAAGTAGAAAAATGAAAAACCAATCTTAAAATTAATTATATCTATTACTGAAGTACATCTCATTATTTTTTAAGGACCTAAAGGTGGGATCCTTGGAGAAAAAGGTAATTTACAAATAAATGTACATATTAAAAGCACTGGAAGATTCTGTAGCATTAGCGTACCTCTAAAAATTTATAAAAATCACTAACGTTACACAAATGTTTTCTTTTCTTTTCTAAGTTCTGGAAGGTCTGCTACCTGGAAGAAATGGTAATATAGAGATAAATGCTAATATTTAAAGTGTAGAGTGATTATCCATATTATTGTAATGCACGGCAGATTATTGATTTTTCTTCAATAAAATAATTACAATATATGAATGCAATTGCGTTATTCTAGAAAAGTGTAAATTTCATTAAAGTTTGTTCCCTATTTCCCAAGGACTGGAAGTTTTGATTCCTGAAGGAAAAGGTAATAAACAAATAAATGTGAATATTTTTCAGTTTTTTTTTTACTAAAGTCCAAATGGCCCCGTATCGAACAGGGCAAAAAAATCTGGTGCTGTACGTGGCCATGTGCACTTCAAAATCCAAACCTTGTTCATGCTGTGTAACAATGTCTGGATTCTGCACTGCAGGCGCTGAATGGGCTTAAATTCAGTCCAAAGTTCAGCTTGACCGAACTCTGCCAGACAGCTGAATTCCGGACCGAAATTGTTAAAATCCAAGTCTGAATTCGTCAAATATGGATCCAAATTGAAAAAAGTTTTGAATTTTTGTAAAACTGGTGCTGTGTGAATATTCTGAATCCTACACTTGGAATTGGGTTCGGATGCAAAAAGCACTGATTTAATTCGGACAACGAATGCATCTGGCAATTGTTAAAGATTCGCTAGGTACGGGCCAATTCTAACTGGAATATTTTAAGTAGAAATTAAGTAGAAAAATGAAAAACCAATCTTAAAATTAATTATATCTATTACTGAAGTACATCTCATTATTTTTTAAGGACCTAAAGGTGGGATCCTTGGAGAAAAAGGTAATTTACAAATAAATGTACATATTAAAAGCACTGGAAGATTCTGTAGCATTAGCGTACCTCTAAAAATTTATAAAAATCACTAACGTTACACAAATGTTTTCTTTTCTTTTCTAAGTTCTGGAAGGTCTGCTACCTGGAGGAAATGGTAATATAGAGATAAATGCTAATATTTAAAGTGTAGAGTGATTATCCATATTATTGTAATGCACGGCAGATTATTGATTTTTCTTCAATAAAATAATTACAATATATGAATGCAATTGCGTTATTCTAGAAAAGTGTAAATTTCATTAAAGTTTGTTCCCTATTTCCCAAGGACTGGAAGTTTTGATTCCTGAAGGAAAAGGTAATAAACAAATAAATGTGAATATTTTTCAGGTTTTTTTTTACTAAAGTCCAAATGGCCCCGTATCGAACAGGGCAAAAAAATCTGGTGCTGTACGTGGCCATGTGCACTTCAAAATCCAAACCTTGTTCATGCTGTGTAACAATGTCTGGATTCTGCACTGCAGGCGCTGAATGGGCTTAAATTCAGTCCAAATTTCAGCTTGACCGAACTCTGCCAGACAGCTGAATTCCGGACCCAAATTGTTAAAATCCAAGTCTGAATTCGTCAAATATGGATCCAAATTGAAAAAAGTTTTGAATTTTTGTAAAACTGGTGCTGTGTGAATATTCTGAATCCTACACTTGGAATTGGGTTCGGATGCAAAAAGCACTGATTTAATTCGGACAACGAATGCATCTGGCAATTGTTAAAGATTCGCTAGGTACGGGCCAATTCTAACTGGAATATTTTAAGTAGAAATTAAGTAGAAAAATGAAAAACCAATCTTAAAATTAATTATATCTATTACTGAAGTACATCTCATTATTTTTTAAGGACCTAAAGGTGGGATCCTTGGAGAAAAAGGTAATTTACAAATAAATGTACATATTAAAAGCACTGGAAGATTCTGTAGCATTAGCGTACCTCTAAAAATTTATAAAAATCACTAACGTTACACAAATATTTTCTTTTCTTTTCTAAGTTCTGGAAGGTCTGCTACCTGGAGGAAATGGTAATATAGAGATAAATGCTAATATTTAAAGTGTAGAGTGATTATCCATATTATTGTAATGCACGGCAGATTATTGATTTTTCTTCAATAAAATAATTACAATATATGAATGCAATTGCGTTATTATAGAAAAGTGTAAATTTCATTAAAGTTTGTTCCCTATTTCCCAAGGACTGGAAGTTTTGATTCCTGAAGGAAAAGGTAATAAACAAATAAATGTGAATATTTTTCAGTTTTTTTTTTACTAAAGTCCAAATGGCCCCGTATCGAACAGGGCAAAAAAATCTGGTGCTGTACGTGGCCATGTGCACTTCAAAATCCAAACCTTGTTCATGCTGTGTAACAATGTCTGGATTCTGCACTGCAGGCGCTGAATGGGCTTAAATTCAGTCCAAATTTCAGCTTGACCGAACTCTGCCAGACAGCTGAATTCCGGACCCAAATTGTTAAAATCCAAGTCTGAATTCGTCAAATATGGATCCAAATTGAAAAAAGTTTTGAATTTTTGTAAAACTGGTGCTGTGTGAATATTCTGAATCCTACACTTGGAATTGGGTTCGGATGCAAAAAGCACTGATTTAATTCGGACAACGAATGCATCTGGCAATTGTTAAAGATTCGCTAGGTACGGGCCAATTCTAACTGGAATATTTTAAGTAGAAATTAAGTAGAAAAATGAAAAACCAATCTTAAAATTAATTATATCTATTACTGAAGTACATCTCATTATTTTTTAAGGACCTAAAGGTGGGATCCTTGGAGAAAAAGGTAATTTACAAATAAATGTACATATTAAAAGCACTGGAAGATTCTGTAGCATTAGCGTACCTCTAAAAATTTATAAAAATCACTAACGTTACACAAATGTTTTCTTTTCTTTTCTAAGTTCTGGAAGGTCTGCTACCTGGAAGAAATGGTAATATAGAGATAAATGCTAATATTTAAAGTGTAGAGTGATTATCCATATTATTGTAATGCACGGCAGATTATTGATTTTTCTTCAATAAAATAATTACAATATATGAATGCAATTGCGTTATTCTAGAAAAGTGTAAATTTCATTAAAGTTTGTTCCCTATTTCCCAAGGACTGGAAGTTTTGATTCCTGAAGGAAAAGGTAATAAACAAATAAATGTGAATATTTTTCAGTTTTTTTTTTACTAAAGTCCAAATGGCCCCGTATCGAACAGGGCAAAAAAATCTGGTGCTGTACGTGGCCATGTGCACTTCAAAATCCAAACCTTGTTCATGCTGTGTAACAATGTCTGGATTCTGCACTGCAGGCGCTGAATGGGCTTAAATTCAGTCCAAAGTTCAGCTTGACCGAACTCTGCCAGACAGCTGAATTCCGGACCGAAATTGTTAAAATCCAAGTCTGAATTCGTCAAATATGGATCCAAATTGAAAAATGTGTAGAGTGAATTTTTGTAAAACTGGTGCTGTGTGAATATTCTGAATCCTACACTTGGAATTGGGTTCGGATGCAAAAAGCACTGATTTAATTCGGACAACGAATGCATCTGGCAATTGTTAAAGATTCGCTAGGTACGGGCCAATTCTAACTGGAATATTTTAAGTAGAAATTAAGTAGAAAAATGAAAAACCAATCTTAAAATTAATTATATCTATTACTGAAGTACATCTCATTATTTTTTAAGGACCTAAAGGTGGGATCCTTGGAGAAAAAGGTAATTTACAAATAAATGTACATATTAAAAGCACTGGAAGATTCTGTAGCATTAGCGTACCTCTAGAAATGTATAAAAATCACTAACGTTACACAAATGTTTTCTTTTCTTTTCTAAGTTCTGGAAGGTCTGCTACCTGGAGGAAATGGTAATATAGAGATAAATGCTAATATTTAAAGTGTAGAGTGATTATCCATATTATTGTAATGCACGGCAGATTATTGATTTTTCTTCAATAAAATAATTACAATATATGAATGCAATTGCGTTATTCTAGAAAAGTGTAAATTTCATTAAAGTTTGTTCCCTATTTCCCAAGGACTGGAAGTTTTGATTCCTGAAGGAAAAGGTAATAAACAAATAAATGTGAATATTTTTCAGGTTTTTTTTTACTAAAGTCCAAATGGCCCCGTATCGAACAGGGCAAAAAAATCTGGTGCTGTACGTGGCCATGTGCACTTCAAAATCCAAACCTTGTTCATGCTGTGTAACAATGTCTGGATTCTGCACTGCAGGCGCTGAATGGGCTTAAATTCAGTCCAAATTTCAGCTTGACCGAACTCTGCCAGACAGCTGAATTCCGGACCCAAATTGTTAAAATCCAAGTCTGAATTAGTCAAATATGGATCCAAATTGAAAAAAGTTTTGAATTTTTGTAAAACTGGTGCTGTGTGAATATTCTGAATCCTACACTTGGAATTGGGTTCGGATGCAAAAAGCACTGATTTAATTCGGACAACGAATGCATCTGGCAATTGTTAAAGATTCGCTAGGTACGGGCCAATTCTAACTGGAATATTTTAAGTAGAAATTAAGTAGAAAAATGAAAAACCAATCTTAAAATTAATTATATCTATTACTGAAGTACATCTCATTATTTTTTAAGGACCTAAAGGTGGGATCCTTGGAGAAAAAGGTAATTTACAAATAAATGTACATATTAAAAGCACTGGAAGATTCTGTAGCATTAGCGTACCTCTAAAAATGTATAAAAATCACTAACGTTACACAAATGTTTTCTTTTCTTTTCTAAGTTCTGGAAGGTCTGCTACCTGGAGGAAATGGTAATATAGAGATAAATGCTAATATTTAAAGTGTAGAGTGATTATCCATATTATTGTAATGCACGGCAGATTATTGATTTTTCTTCAATAAAATAATTACAATATATGAATGCAATTGCGTTATTCTAGAAAAGTGTAAATTTCATTAAAGTTTGTTCCCTATTTCCCAAGGACTGGAAGTTTTGATTCCTGAAGGAAAAGGTAATAAACAAATAAATGTGAATATTTTTCAGTTTTTTTTTTACTAAAGTCCAAATGGCCCCGTATCGAACAGGGCAAAAAAATCTGGTGCTGTACGTGGCCATGTGCACTTCAAAATCCAAACCTTGTTCATGCTGTGTAACAATGTCTGGATTCTGCACTGCAGGCGCTGAATGGGCTTAAATTCAGTCCAAATTTCAGCTTGACCGAACTCTGCCAGACAGCTGAATTCCGGACCGAAATTGTTAAAATCCAAGTCTGAATTCGTCAAATATGGATCCAAATTGAAAAAAGTTTTGAATTTTTGTAAAACTGGTGCTGTGTGAATATTCTGAATCCTACACTTGGAATTGGGTTCGGATGCAAAAAGCACTGATTTAATTCGGACAACGAATGCATCTGGCAATTGTTAAAGATTCGCTAGGTACGGGCCAATTCTAACTGGAATATTTTAAGTAGAAATTAAGTAGAAAAATGAAAAACCAATCTTAAAATTAATTATATCTATTACTGAAGTACATCTCATTATTTTTTAAGGACCTAAAGGTGGGATCCTTGGAGAAAAAGGTAATTTACAAATAAATGTACATATTAAAAGCACTGGAAGATTCTGTAGCATTAGCGTACCTCTAAAAATTTATAAAAATCACTAACGTTACACAAATGTTTTCTTTTCTTTTCTAAGTTCTGGAAGGTCTGCTACCTGGAGGAAATGGTAATATAGAGATAAATGCTAATATTTAAAGTGTAGAGTGATTATCCATATTATTGTAATGCACGGCAGATTATTGATTTTTCTTCAATAAAATAATTACAATATATGAATGCAATTGCGTTATTCTAGAAAAGTGTAAATTTCATTAAAGTTTGTTCCCTATTTCCCAAGGACTGGAAGTTTTGATTCCTGAAGGAAAAGGTAATAAACAAATAAATGTGAATATTTTTCAGGTTTTTTTTTACTAAAGTCCAAATGGCCCCGTATCGAACAGGGCAAAAAAATCTGGTGCTGTACGTGGCCATGTGCACTTCAAAATCCAAACCTTGTTCATGCTGTGTAACAATGTCTGGATTCTGCACTGCAGGCGCTGAATGGGCTTAAATTCAGTCCAAATTTCAGCTTGACCGAACTCTGCCAGACAGCTGAATTCCGGACCCAAATTGTTAAAATCCAAGTCTGAATTAGTCAAATATGGATCCAAATTGAAAAAAGTTTTGAATTTTTGTAAAACTGGTGCTGTGTGAATATTCTGAATCCTACACTTGGAATTGGGTTCGGATGCAAAAAGCACTGATTTAATTCGGACAACGAATGCATCTGGCAATTGTTAAAGATTCGCTAGGTACGGGCCAATTCTAACTGGAATATTTTAAGTAGAAATTAAGTAGAAAAATGAAAAACCAATCTTAAAATTAATTATATCTATTACTGAAGTACATCTCATTATTTTTTAAGGACCTAAAGGTGGGATCCTTGGAGAAAAAGGTAATTTACAAATAAATGTACATATTAAAAGCACTGGAAGATTCTGTAGCATTAGCGTACCTCTAAAAATGTATAAAAATCACTAACGTTACACAAATATTTTCTTTTCTTTTCTAAGTTCTGGAAGGTCTGCTACCTGGAGGAAATGGTAATATAGAGATAAATGCTAATATTTAAAGTGTAGAGTGATTATCCATATTATTGTAATGCACGGCAGATTATTGATTTTTCTTCAATAAAATAATTACAATATATGAATGCAATTGCGTTATTCTAGAAAAGTGTAAATTTCATTAAAGTTTGTTCCCTATTTCCCAAGGACTGGAAGTTTTGATTCCTGAAGGAAAAGGTAATAAACAAATAAATGTGAATATTTTTCAGTTTTTTTTTTACTAAAGTCCAAATGGCCCCGTATCGAACAGGGCAAAAAAATCTGGTGCTGTACGTGGCCATGTGCACTTCAAAATCCAAACCTTGTTCATGCTGTGTAACAATGTCTGGATTCTGCACTGCAGGCGCTGAATGGGCTTAAATTCAGTCCAAATTTCAGCTTGACCGAACTCTGCCAGACAGCTGAATTCCGGACCGAAATTGTTAAAATCCAAGTCTGAATTCGTCAAATATGGATCCAAATTGAAAAAAGTTTTGAATTTTTGTAAAACTGGTGCTGTGTGAATATTCTGAATCCTACACTTGGAATTGGGTTCGGATGCAAAAAGCACTGATTTAATTCGGACAACGAATGCATCTGGCAATTGTTAAAGATTCGCTAGGTACGGGCCAATTCTAACTGGAATATTTTAAGTAGAAATTAAGTAGAAAAATGAAAAACCAATCTTAAAATTAATTATATCTATTACTGAAGTACATCTCATTATTTTTTAAGGACCTAAAGGTGGGATCCTTGGAGAAAAAGGTAATTTACAAATAAATGTACATATTAAAAGCACTGGAAGATTCTGTAGCATTAGCGTACCTCTAAAAATTTATAAAAATCACTAACGTTACACAAATGTTTTCTTTTCTTTTCTAAGTTCTGGAAGGTCTGCTACCTGGAGGAAATGGTAATATAGAGATAAATGCTAATATTTAAAGTGTAGAGTGATTATCCATATTATTGTAATGCACGGCAGATTATTGATTTTTCTTCAATAAAATAATTACAATATATGAATGCAATTGCGTTATTCTAGAAAAGTGTAAATTTCATTAAAGTTTGTTCCCTATTTCCCAAGGACTGGAAGTTTTGATTCCTGAAGGAAAAGGTAATAAACAAATAAATGTGAATATTTTTCAGGTTTTTTTTTACTAAAGTCCAAATGGCCCCGTATCGAACAGGGCAAAAAAATCTGGTGCTGTACGTGGCCATGTGCACTTCAAAATCCAAACCTTGTTCATGCTGTGTAACAATGTCTGGATTCTGCACTGCAGGCGCTGAATGGGCTTAAATTCAGTCCAAATTTCAGCTTGACCGAACTCTGCCAGACAGCTGAATTCCGGACCCAAATTGTTAAAATCCAAGTCTGAATTCGTCAAATATGGATCCAAATTGAAAAAAGTTTTGAATTTTTGTAAAACTGGTGCTGTGTGAATATTCTGAATCCTACACTTGGAATTGGGTTCGGATGCAAAAAGCACTGATTTAATTCGGACAACGAATGCATCTGGCAATTGTTAAAGATTCGCTAGGTACGGGCCAATTCTAACTGGAATATTTTAAGTAGAAATTAAGTAGAAAAATGAAAAACCAATCTTAAAATTAATTATATCTATTACTGAAGTACATCTCATTATTTTTTAAGGACCTAAAGGTGGGATCCTTGGAGAAAAAGGTAATTTACAAATAAATGTACATATTAAAAGCACTGGAAGATTCTGTAGCATTAGCGTACCTCTAAAAATTTATAAAAATCACTAACGTTACACAAATATTTTCTTTTCTTTTCTAAGTTCTGGAAGGTCTGCTACCTGGAGGAAATGGTAATATAGAGATAAATGCTAATATTTAAAGTGTAGAGTGATTATCCATATTATTGTAATGCACGGCAGATTATTGATTTTTCTTCAATAAAATAATTACAATATATGAATGCAATTGCGTTATTCTAGAAAAGTGTAAATTTCATTAAAGTTTGTTCCCTATTTCCCAAGGACTGGAAGTTTTGATTCCTGAAGGAAAAGGTAATAAACAAATAAATGTGAATATTTTTCAGTTTTTTTTTTACTAAAGTCCAAATGGCCCCGTATCGAACAGGGCAAAAAAATCTGGTGCTGTACGTGGCCATGTGCACTTCAAAATCCAAACCTTGTTCATGCTGTGTAACAATGTCTGGATTCTGCACTGCAGGCGCTGAATGGGCTTAAATTCAGTCCAAATTTCAGCTTGACCGAACTCTGCCAGACAGCTGAATTCCGGACCCAAATTGTTAAAATCCAAGTCTGAATTCGTCAAATATGGATCCAAATTGAAAAAAGTTTTGAATTTTTGTAAAACTGGTGCTGTGTGAATATTCTGAATCCTACACTTGGAATTGGGTTCGGATGCAAAAAGCACTGATTTAATTCGGACAACGAATGCATCTGGCAATTGTTAAAGATTCGCTAGGTACGGGCCAATTCTAACTGGAATATTTTAAGTAGAAATTAAGTAGAAAAATGAAAAACCAATCTTAAAATTAATTATATCTATTACTGAAGTACATCTCATTATTTTTTAAGGACCTAAAGGTGGGATCCTTGGAGAAAAAGGTAATTTACAAATAAATGTACATATTAAAAGCACTGGAAGATTCTGTAGCATTAGCGTACCTCTAAAAATTTATAAAAATCACTAACGTTACACAAATGTTTTCTTTTCTTTTCTAAGTTCTGGAAGGTCTGCTACCTGGAGGAAATGGTAATATAGAGATAAATGCTAATATTTAAAGTGTAGAGTGATTATCCATATTATTGTAATGCACGGCAGATTATTGATTTTTCTTCAATAAAATAATTACAATATATGAATGCAATTGCGTTATTCTAGAAAAGTGTAAATTTCATTAAAGTTTGTTCCCTATTTCCCAAGGACTGGAAGTTTTGATTCCTGAAGGAAAAGGTAATAAACAAATAAATGTGAATATTTTTCAGTTTTTTTTTTACTAAAGTCCAAATGGCCCCGTATCGAACAGGGCAAAAAAATCTGGTGCTGTACGTGGCCATGTGCACTTCAAAATCCAAACCTTGTTCATGCTGTGTAACAATGTCTGGATTCTGCACTGCAGGCGCTGAATGGGCTTAAATTCAGTCCAAATTTCAGCTTGACCGAACTCTGCCAGACAGCTGAATTCCGGACCCAAATTGTTAAAATCCAAGTCTGAATTCGTCAAATATGGATCCAAATTGAAAAAAGTTTTGAATTTTTGTAAAACTGGTGCTGTGTGAATATTCTGAATCCTACACTTGGAATTGGGTTCGGATGCAAAAAGCACTGATTTAATTCGGACAACGAATGCATCTGGCAATTGTTAAAGATTCGCTAGGTACGGGCCAATTCTAACTGGAATATTTTAAGTAGAAATTAAGTAGAAAAATGAAAAACCAATCTTAAAATTAATTATATCTATTACTGAAGTACATCTCATTATTTTTTAAGGACCTAAAGGTGGGATCCTTGGAGAAAAAGGTAATTTACAAATAAATGTACATATTAAAAGCACTGGAAGATTCTGTAGCATTAGCGTACCTCTAAAAATGTATAAAAATCACTAACGTTACACAAATGTTTTCTTTTCTTTTCTAAGTTCTGGAAGGTCTGCTACCTGGAGGAAATGGTAATATAGAGATAAATGCTAATATTTAAAGTGTAGAGTGATTATCCATATTATTGTAATGCACGGCAGATTATTGATTTTTCTTCAATAAAATAATTACAATATATGAATGCAATTGCGTTATTCTAGAAAAGTGTAAATTTCATTAAAGTTTGTTCCCTATTTCCCAAGGACTGGAAGTTTTGATTCCTGAAGGAAAAGGTAATAAACAAATAAATGTGAATATTTTTCAGTTTTTTTTTTACTAAAGTCCAAATGGCCCCGTATCGAACAGGGCAAAAAAATCTGGTGCTGTACGTGGCCATGTGCACTTCAAAATCCAAACCTTGTTCATGCTGTGTAACAATGTCTGGATTCTGCACTGCAGGCGCTGAATGGGCTTAAATTCAGTCCAAATTTCAGCTTGACCGAACTCTGCCAGACAGCTGAATTCCGGACCCAAATTGTTAAAATCCAAGTCTGAATTCGTCAAATATGGATCCAAATTGAAAAAAGTTTTGAATTTTTGTAAAACTGGTGCTGTGTGAATATTCTGAATCCTACACTTGGAATTGGGTTCGGATGCAAAAAGCACTGATTTAATTCGGACAACGAATGCATCTGGCAATTGTTAAAGATTCGCTAGGTACGGGCCAATTCTAACTGGAATATTTTAAGTAGAAATTAAGTAGAAAAATGAAAAACCAATCTTAAAATTAATTATATCTATTACTGAAGTACATCTCATTATTTTTTAAGGACCTAAAGGTGGGATCCTTGGAGAAAAAGGTAATTTACAAATAAATGTACATATTAAAAGCACTGGAAGATTCTGTAGCATTAGCGTACCTCTAAAAATTTATAAAAATCACTAACGTTACACAAATGTTTTCTTTTCTTTTCTAAGTTCTGGAAGGTCTGCTACCTGGAGGAAATGGTAATATAGAGATAAATGCTAATATTTAAAGTGTAGAGTGATTATCCATATTATTGTAATGCACGGCAGATTATTGATTTTTCTTCAATAAAATAATTACAATATATGAATGCAATTGCGTTATTCTAGAAAAGTGTAAATTTCATTAAAGTTTGTTCCCTATTTCCCAAGGACTGGAAGTTTTGATTCCTGAAGGAAAAGGTAATAAACAAATAAATGTGAATATTTTTCAGTTTTTTTTTTACTAAAGTCCAAATGGCCCCGTATCGAACAGGGCAAAAAAATCTGGTGCTGTACGTGGCCATGTGCACTTCAAAATCCAAACCTTGTTCATGCTGTGTAACAATGTCTGGATTCTGCACTGCAGGCGCTGAATGGGCTTAAATTCAGTCCAAATTTCAGCTTGACCGAACTCTGCCAGACAGCTGAATTCCGGACCCAAATTGTTAAAATCCAAGTCTGAATTCGTCAAATATGGATCCAAATTGAAAAAAGTTTTGAATTTTTGTAAAACTGGTGCTGTGTGAATATTCTGAATCCTACACTTGGAATTGGGTTCGGATGCAAAAAGCACTGATTTAATTCGGACAACGAATGCATCTGGCAATTGTTAAAGATTCGCTAGGTACGGGCCAATTCTAACTGGAATATTTTAAGTAGAAATTAAGTAGAAAAATGAAAAACCAATCTTAAAATTAATTATATCTATTACTGAAGTACATCTCATTATTTTTTAAGGACCTAAAGGTGGGATCCTTGGAGAAAAAGGTAATTTACAAATAAATGTACATATTAAAAGCACTGGAAGATTCTGTAGCATTAGCGTACCTCTAAAAATGTATAAAAATCACTAATGTTACACAAATGTTTTCTTTTCTTTTCTAAGTTCTGGAAGGTCTGCTACCTGGAGGAAATGGTAATATAGAGATAAATGCTAATATTTAAAGTGTAGAGTGATTATCCATATTATTGTAATGCACGGCAGATTATTGATTTTTCTTCAATAAAATAATTACAATATATGAATGCAATTGCGTTATTCTAGAAAAGTGTAAATTTCATTAAAGTTTGTTCCCTATTTCCCAAGGACTGGAAGTTTTGATTCCTGAAGGAAAAGGTAATAAACAAATAAATGTGAATATTTTTCAGGTTTTTTTTTACTAAAGTCCAAATGGCCCCGTATCGAACAGGGCAAAAAAATCTGGTGCTGTACGTGGCCATGTGCACTTCAAAATCCAAACCTTGTTCATGCTGTGTAACAATGTCTGGATTCTGCACTGCAGGCGCTGAATGGGCTTAAATTCAGTCCAAATTTCAGCTTGACCGAACTCTGCCAGACAGCTGAATTCCGGACCGAAATTGTTAAAATCCAAGTCTGAATTCGTCAAATATGGATCCAAATTGAAAAAAGTTTAGAATTTTTGTAAAACTGGTGCTGTGTGAATATTCTGAATCCTACACTTGGAATTGGGTTCGGATGCAAAAAGCACTGATTTAATTCGGACAACGAATGCATCTGGCAATTGTTAAAGATTCGCTAGGTACGGGCCAATTCTAACTGGAATATTTTAAGTAGAAATTAAGTAGAAAAATGAAAAACCAATCTTAAAATTAATTATATCTATTACTGAAGTACATCTCATTATTTTTTAAGGACCTAAAGGTGGGATCCTTGGAGAAAAAGGTAATTTACAAATAAATGTACATATTAAAAGCACTGGAAGATTCTGTAGCATTAGCGTACCTCTAAAAATTTATAAAAATCACTAACGTTACACAAATGTTTTCTTTTCTTTTCTAAGTTCTGGAAGGTCTGCTACCTGGAGGAAATGGTAATATAGAGATAAATGCTAATATTTAAAGTGTAGAGTGATTATCCATATTATTGTAATGCACGGCAGATTATTGATTTTTCTTCAATAAAATAATTACAATATATGAATGCAATTGCGTTATTCTAGAAAAGTGTAAATTTCATTAAAGTTTGTTCCCTATTTCCCAAGGACTGGAAGTTTTGATTCCTGAAGGAAAAGGTAATAAACAAATAAATGTGAATATTTTTCAGTTTTTTTTTTACTAAAGTCCAAATGGCCCCGTATCGAACAGGGCAAAAAAATCTGGTGCTGTACGTGGCCATGTGCACTTCAAAATCCAAACCTTGTTCATGCTGTGTAACAATGTCTGGATTCTGCACTGCAGGCGCTGAATGGGCTTAAATTCAGTCCAAATTTCAGCTTGACCGAACTCTGCCAGACAGCTGAATTCCGGACCCAAATTGTTAAAATCCAAGTCTGAATTCGTCAAATATGGATCCAAATTGAAAAAAGTTTTGAATTTTTGTAAAACTGGTGCTGTGTGAATATTCTGAATCCTACACTTGGAATTGGGTTCGGATGCAAAAAGCACTGATTTAATTCGGACAACGAATGCATCTGGCAATTGTTAAAGATTCGCTAGGTACGGGCCAATTCTAACTGGAATATTTTAAGTAGAAATTAAGTAGAAAAATGAAAAACCAATCTTAAAATTAATTATATCTATTACTGAAGTACATCTCATTATTTTTTAAGGACCTAAAGGTGGGATCCTTGGAGAAAAAGGTAATTTACAAATAAATGTACATATTAAAAGCACTGGAAGATTCTGTAGCATTAGCGTACCTCTAAAAATTTATAAAAATCACTAACGTTACACAAATATTTTCTTTTCTTTTCTAAGTTCTGGAAGGTCTGCTACCTGGAGGAAATGGTAATATAGAGATAAATGCTAATATTTAAAGTGTAGAGTGATTATCCATATTATTGTAATGCACGGCAGATTATTGATTTTTCTTCAATAAAATAATTACAATATATGAATGCAATTGCGTTATTCTAGAAAAGTGTAAATTTCATTAAAGTTTGTTCCCTATTTCCCAAGGACTGGAAGTTTTGATTCCTGAAGGAAAAGGTAATAAACAAATAAATGTGAATATTTTTCAGTTTTTTTTTTACTAAAGTCCAAATGGCCCCGTATCGAACAGGGCAAAAAAATCTGGTGCTGTACGTGGCCATGTGCACTTCAAAATCCAAACCTTGTTCATGCTGTGTAACAATGTCTGGATTCTGCACTGCAGGCGCTGAATGGGCTTAAATTCAGTCCAAATTTCAGCTTGACCGAACTCTGCCAGACAGCTGAATTCCGGACCCAAATTGTTAAAATCCAAGTCTGAATTCGTCAAATATGGATCCAAATTGAAAAAAGTTTTGAATTTTTGTAAAACTGGTGCTGTGTGAATATTCTGAATCCTACACTTGGAATTGGGTTCGGATGCAAAAAGCACTGATTTAATTCGGACAACGAATGCATCTGGCAATTGTTAAAGATTCGCTAGGTACGGGCCAATTCTAACTGGAATATTTTAAGTAGAAATTAAGTAGAAAAATGAAAAACCAATCTTAAAATTAATTATATCTATTACTGAAGTACATCTCATTATTTTTTAAGGACCTAAAGGTGGGATCCTTGGAGAAAAAGGTAATTTACAAATAAATGTACATATTAAAAGCACTGGAAGATTCTGTAGCATTAGCATACCTCTAAAAATGTATAAAAATCACTGACGTTACACCCAATGTTTTCTTTTCTTTTCTAAGTTCTGGAAGGTCTGCTACCTGGAGGAAATGGTAATTTAGAGATAAATGCTAATATTTAAAGTGTAGAGTGATTATCCATATTATTGTAATGCACGGCAGATTATTGATTTTTCTTCAATAAAATAATTACAATATATGAATGCAATTGCGTTATTCTAGAAAAGTGTAAATTTCATTAAAGTTTGTTCCCTATTTCCCAAGGACTGGAAGTTTTGATTCCTGAAGGAAAAGGTAATAAACAAATAAATGTGAATATTTTTCAGTTTTTTTTTTACTAAAGTCCAAATGGCCCCGTATCGAACAGGGCAAAAAAATCTGGTGCTGTACGTGGCCATGTGCACTTCAAAATCCAAACCTTGTTCATGCTGTGTAACAATGTCTGGATTCTGCACTGCAGGCGCTGAATGGGCTTAAATTCAGTCCAAATTTCAGCTTGACCGAACTCTGCCAGACAGCTGAATTCCGGACCCAAATTGTTAAAATCCAAGTCTGAATTCGTCAAATATGGATCCAAATTGAAAAAAGTTTTGAATTTTTGTAAAACTGGTGCTGTGTGAATATTCTGAATCCTACACTTGGAATTGGATTCGGATGCAAAAAGCACTGATTTAATTCGGACAACGAATGCATCTGGCAATTGTTAAAGATTCGCTAGGTACGGGCCAATTCTAACTGGAATATTTTAAGTAGAAATAAAGTAGAAAAATGAAAAACCAATCTTAAAACTAATTTTATCTATTACTGAAGTACATCTCATTATTTTCTAAGGACCTAAAGGTGGGAACATTGGAGGAAAAGGTAATTTACAAATAAATGTACATATTAAAAGCACAGGAAGATTCTGTAGCATTAGCGTACCTCTAAAAATGTATAAAAATCACTAACGATACACCAAATGTTTTGTTTTCTTTTCTAAGTTCTGGAAGGTCTGCTACCTGGAGGAAATGGTAATTTAGAGATAAATGCTAATATTTAAAGTGTAGAGTGATTATCCATATTATTGTATTGCACGGCAGATTATTAATTTTTCTTCAATAAAATAATTACAATATATGAATGCAATTGCGTTATTCTCGAAAAGTGTAAATTTCATTAAAGTTTTTTCCCTATTTCAAACCATCTGGTGCTATACGGGGCCATGTGCACTTCAAAATCCAAACCTTGTTCATGCTGTGTAACAATGTCTGGATTCTGCACTGCAGGCGCTGAATGGGCTTAAATTCAGTCCAAATTTCAGCTTGACCGAACTCTTCCAGACAGCTGAATTCCGGACCCAAATTGTTAAAATCCAAGTCTGAATTCGTCAAATATGGATCCAAATTGAAAAAAGTTTCGAATTTTTGTAAAACTGGTGCTGTGTGAATATTCTGAATCCTACACTTGGAATTGGGTTCGGATGCAAAAAGCACTGATTTAATTCGGACAACGAATGCATCTGGCAATTGTTAAAGATTCGCTAGGTACGGGCCAATTCTAACTGGAATATTTTAAGTAGAAATTAAGTAGAAAAATGAAAAACCAATCTTAAAATTAATTATATCTATTACTGAAGTACATCTCATTATTTTTTAAGGACCTAAAGGTGGGATCCTTGGAGGAAAAGGTAATTTACAAATAAATGTACATATTAAAAGCACAGGAAGATTCTGTAGCATTAGCATACCTCTAAAAATGTATAAAAATCACTGACGTTACACCCAATGTTTTCTTTTCTTTTCTAAGTTCTGGAAGGTCTGCTACCTGGAGGAAATGGTAATTTAGAGATAAATGCTAATATTTAAAGTGTAGAGTGATTATCCATATTATTGTAATGCACGGCAGATTATTGATTTTTCTTCAATAAAATAATTACAATATATGAATGCAATTGCGTTATTCTAGAAAAGTGTAAATGTCATTAAAGTTTGTTCCCTATTTCCCAAGGACTGGAAGTTTTGATTCCTGAAGGAAAAGGTAATAAACAAATAAATGTGAATATTTTTCAGTTTTTTTTTTTACTTAAGTCCAAATGGCCCCGTATCGAACAGGGCAAAAAAATCTGGTGCTGTACGTGGCCATGTGCACTTCAAAATCCAAACCTTGTTCATGCTGTGTAACAATGTCTGGATTCTGCACTGCAGGCGCTGAATGGGCTTAAATTCAGTCCAAATTTCAGCTTGACCGAACTCTGCCAGACAGCTGAATTCCGGACCCAAATTGTTAAAATCCAAGTCTGAATTCGTCAAATATGGATCCAAATTGAAAAAAGTTTCGAATTTTTGTAAAACTGGTGCTGTGTGAATATTCTGAATCCTACACTTGGAATTGGGTTCGGATGCAAAAAGCACTGATTTAATTCGGACAACGAATGCATCTGGCAATTGTTAAAGATTCGCTAGGTACGGGCCAATTCTAACTGGAATATTTTAAGTAGAAATAAAGTAGAAAAATGAAAAACCAATCTTAAAATTCATTTTATCTATTACTGAAGTACATCTCATTATTTTCTAAGGACCTAAAGGTGGGATCCTTGGAGGAAAAGGTAATTTACAAATAAATGTACATATTAAAAGCACAGGAAGATTCTGTAGCATTAGCATACCTCTAAAAATGTATAAAAATCACTAACGTTACACCAAATGTTTTGTTTTCTTTTCTAAGTTCTGGAAGGTCTGCTACCTGGAGGAAATGGTAATTTAGAGATAAATGCTAATATTTAAAGTGTAGAGTGATTATCCATATTATTGTAATGCACGGCAGATTATTGATTTTTCTTCAATAAAATAATTACAATATATGAATGCAATTGCGTTATTCTAGAAAAGTGTAAATTTCATTAAAGTTTGTTCCCTATTTCCCAAGGACTGGAAGTTTTGATTCCTGAAGGAAAAGGTAATAAACAAATAAATGTGAATATTTTTCAGTTTTTTTTTTACTAAAGTCCAAATGGCCCCGTATCGAACAGGGCAAAAAAATCTGGTGCTGTACGTGGCCATGTGCACTTCAAAATCCAAACCTTGTTCATGCTGTGTAACAATGTCTGGATTCTGCACTGCAGGCGCTGAATGGGCTTAAATTCAGTCCAAATTTCAGCTTGACCGAACTCTGCCAGACAGCTGAATTCCGGACCCAAATTGTTAAAATCCAAGTCTGAATTCGTCAAATATGGATCCAAATTGAAAAAAGTTTTGAATTTTTGTAAAACTGGTGCTGTGTGAATATTCTTAATCCTACACTTGGAATTGGGTTCGGATGCAAAAAGCACTGATTTAATTCGGACAACGAATGCATCTGGCAATTGTTAAAGATTCGCTAGGTACGGGCCAATTCTAACTGGAATATTTTAAGTAGAAATTAAGTAGAAAAATGAAAAACCAATCTTAAAATTAATTATATCTATTACTGAAGTACATCTCATTATTTTTAAGGACCTAAAGGTGGGATCCTTGGAGAAAAAGGTAATTTACAAATAAATGTACATATTAAAAGCACAGGAAGATTCTGAAGCATTAGCATACCTCTAAAAATGTATAAAAATCACTAACGTTACACCAAATGTTTTGTTTTCTTTTCTAAGTTCTGGAAGGTCTGCTACCTGGAGGAAATGGTAATTTAGAGATAAATGCTAATATTTAAAGTGTAGAGTGATTATCCATATTATTGTAATGCACGGCAGATTATTGATTTTTCTTCAATAAAATAATTACAATATATGAATGCAATTGCGTTATTCTAGAAAAGTGTAAATTTCATTAAAGTTTGTTCCCTATTTCCCAAGGACTGGAAGTTTTGATTCCTGAAGGAAAAGGTAATAAACAATTAAATGTGAATATTTTTCAGGTTTTTTTTTTTACTAATGTCCAAATGGCCCCGTATCGAACAGGGCAAAAAAATCTGGTGCTGTACGTGGCCATGTGCACTTCAAAATCCAAACCTTGTTCATGCTGTGTAACAATGTCTGTATTCTGCACTGCAGGCGCTGAATGGGCTTAAATTCAGTCCAAATTTCAGCTTGACCGAACTCTGCCAGACAGCTGAATTCCGGACCCAAATTGTTAAAATCCAAGTCTGAATTCGTCAAATATGGATCCAAATTGAAAAAAGTTTCAAATTTTTGTAAAACTGGTGCTGTGTGAATATTCAGAATCCTATATTTGGAATTGGGTTCGGATGCATAAGCACTGATTTAATTAGGACAACGAATGCATCTGGCAATTGTTAAAGATTCGCTAGGTATGGGCCAATTCTAACTGGAATATTTTAAGTAGAAATAAAGTATAAAAATGAAAAACCAATCTTAAAATTCATTTTATCTATTACTGAAGTACATCTCATTATTTTTTAAGGACCTAAAGGTGGGATCCTTGGAGGAAAAGGTAATTTACAAATAAATGTACATATTAAAAGCACAGGAAGATTCTGTAGCATTAGCATACCTCTAAAAATGTATAAAAATCACTAACGTTACACCAAATGTTTTCTTTTCTTTTCTAAGTTCTGGAAGGTCTGCTACCTGGAGGAAATGGTAATTTAGAGATGAATGCTAATATTTAAAGTGTAGAGTGATTATCCATATTATTGTAATGCTCGGCAGATTATTGATTTTACTTCAATTAAATAATTACAATATATGAATACAATTGCGTTATTCTAGAAAAGTGTAAATTTCATTAAAGTTTTTTCCCTATTTCCCAAGGACTGGAAGTTTTGATTCCTGAAGGAAAAGGTAATAAACAATTAAATGTGAATATTTTTCAGGTTTTTTTTTTACTAATGTCCAAATGGCCCCGTATCGAACAGGGCAAAAAAATCTGGTGCTGTACGTGGCCATGTGCACTTCAAAATCCAAACCTTGTTCATGCTGTGTAACAATGTCTGGATTCTGCACTGCAGGCGCTGAATGGGCTTGAATTTTGTCCAAATTTCAGCTTGACTGAACTCTGCCATAAAGCTGAATTCTGGACCCAAATTGTTAAAATCCAAGTCTGAATTCGTCAAATATGGATCCAAATTGAAAAAGTTTAGAATTTTTGTAAAACTGGTGCTGTGTGAATATTCTGAATCCTACACTTGGAATTGCGTTCGGATGCAAAAAGCACTGATTTAATTCGGACAATGAATGCATCTGGCAATTGCTAAAGATTCGCTAGGTACGGGCCAATTCTAACTGGAATATTTTAAGTAGAAATAAAGTAGAAAAATGAAAAACCAATCTTAAAATTCATTTTATCTATTACTGAAGTACATCTCATTATTTTTTAAGGACCTAAAGGTGGGATCCTTGGAGGAAAAGGTAATTTACAAATAAATGTACATATTAAAAGCACAGGAAGATTCTGTAGAATTAGCATACATCTAAAAATGTATAAAAATCACTAACGTTACACCAAATGTTTTCTTTTCTTTTCTAAGTTCTGGAAGGTCTGCTACCTGGAGGAAATGGTAATTTAGAGATAAATGCTAATATTTAAAGTGTAGAGTGATTATCCATATTATTGTAATGCTCGGCAGATTATTGATTTTACTTCAATTAAATAATAACAATATATGAATGCAATTGCGTAATTCTAGAAAAGTGTAAATTTCATTAGTTTTTTTCCCTATTTCCCAAGGACTGGAAGTTTTGATTCCTGAAGGAAAAGGTAATAAACAATTAAATGTGAATATTTTTCAGTTTTTTTTTTTTACTAATGTCCAAATGGCCCCGTATCGAACAGGGCAAAAAAATTTGGTGCTGTACGTGGCCATGTGCACTTCAAAATCCAAACCTTGTTCATGCTATGTAACAATGTCTGGATTCTGCACTGCAGGCGCTGAATGGGCTTAAATTCAGTCCAAATTTCTGCCTGACCGAACTCTGCCAGACAGCTGAATTCCGGACCCAAATTGTTAAAATCCAAGTCTGAATTCGTCAAATATGGATCCAAATTGAAAAAAGTTTAGAATTTTTGTAAAACTGGTGCTGTGTGAATATTCTGAATCCTATATTTGGAATTGGGTTCGGATGCATAAGCACTGATTTAATTAGGACAACGAATGCATCTGGCAATTGTTAAAGATTCGCTAGGTACGGGCCAATTCTAACTGGAATATTTTAAGTAGAAATAAAGTATAAAAATGAAAAACCAATCTTAAAATTCATTTTATCTATTACTGAAGTACATCTCATTATTTTTTAAGGACCTAACGGTGGGATCCTTGGAGGAAAAGGTAATTTACAAATAAATGTACATATTAAAAGCACAGGAAGATTCTGTAGCATTAGCATACCTCTAAAAATGTATAAAAATCACTAACGTTACACCAAATGTTTTCTTTTCTTTTCTAAGTTCTGGAAGGTCTGCTACCTGGAGGAAATGGTAATTTAGAGATGAATGCTAATATTTAAAGTGTAGAGTGATTATCCATATTATTGTAATGCTCGGCAGATTATTGATTTTACTTCAATTAAATAATTACAATATATGAATGCAATTGCGTTATTCTAGAAAAGTGTAAATTTCATTAAAGTTTTTTCCCTATTTCCCAAGGACTGGAAGTTTTGATTCCTGAAGGAAAAGGTAATAAACAATTAAATGTGAATATTTTTCAGGTTTTTTTTTTACTAATGTCCAAATGGCCCCGTATCGAACAGGGCAAAAAAATCTGGTGCTGTACGTGGCCATGTGCACTTCAAAATCCAAACCTTGTTCATGCTGTGTAACAATGTCTGGATTCTGCACTGCAGGCGCTAAATGGGCTTAAATTCAGTCCAAATTTCAGCTTGACCGAACTCTGCCAGACAGCTGAATTCCGGACCCAAATTGTTAAAATCCAAGTCTGAATTCGTCAAATATGGATCCAAATTGAAAAAAGCTTCATTTTTTTGTAAAACTGGTGCTGTGTGAATATTCTGAATCCTATATTTGGAATTGGGTTCGGATGCATAAGCACTGATTTAATTAGGACAACGAATGCATCTGGCAATTGTTAAAGATTCGCTAGGTACGGGCCAATTCTAACTGGAATATTTTAAGTAGAAATAAAGTAGAAAAATGAAAAACCAATCTTAAAATTCATTTTATCTATTACTGAAGTACATCTCATTATTTTCTAAGTACCTAAAGGTGGGATCCTTGGAGGAAAAGGTAGTTTACAAATAAATGTACATATTAAAAGCACAGGAAGATTCTGTAGCATTAGCATACCTCTAAAAATTTATAAAAATCACTAACGTTACACCAAATGTTTTCTTTTCTTTTCTAAGTTCTGGAAGGTCTGCTACCTGGAGGAAATGGTAATTTAGAGATAAATGCTAATATTTAAAGTGTAGAGTGATTATCCATATTATTGTAATGCTCGGCAGATTATTGATTTTTCTTCAATTAAATAATAACAATATATGAATGCAATTGCGTTATTCTAGAAAAGTGTAAATTTCACTAGTTTTTTCCCTATTTCCCAAGGACTGGAAGTTTTGATTCCTGAAGGAAAAGGTAATAAACAATTAAATGTGAATATTTTTCAGGTTTTTTTTTACTAATGTCCAAATGGCCCCGTATCGAACAGGGCAAAAAAATCTGGTGCTGTACGTGGCCATGTGCACTTCAAAATCCAAACCTTGTTCATGCTGTGTAACAATGTCTGGATTCTGCACTGCAGGCGCTGAATGGGCTTGAATTTTGTCCAAATTTCAGCTTGACTGAACTCTGCCATAAAGCTGAATTCTGGACCCAAATTGTTAAAATCCAAGTCTGAATTCGTCAAATATGGATCCAAATTGAAAAAGTTTAGAATTTTTGTAAAACTGGTGCTGTGTGAATATTCTGAATCCTACACTTGGAATTGCGTTCGGATGCAAAAAGCACTGATTTAATTCGGACAACGAATGCATCTGGCAATTGTTAAAGATTCGCTAGGTACGGGCCAATTCTAACTGGAATATTTTAAGTAGAAATAAAGTAGAAAAATGAAAAACCAATCTTAAAATTCATTTTATCTATTACTGAAGTACATCTCATTATTTTCTAAGGACCTAAAGGTGGGATCCTTGGAGGAAAAGGTAATTTACAAATAAATGTACATATTAAAAGCACAGGAAGATTCTGTAGCATTAGCATACCTCTAAAAATTGTATAAAAATCACTAACGTTACACCAAATGTTTTTTTTTTTTTTTTTATAAGTTCTGGAAGGTCTGCTACCTGGAGGAAATGGCAATTTAGAGATAAATGCTAATATTTAAAGTGTAGAGTGATTATCCATATTATTGTAATGCTCGGCAGATTATTGATTTTACTTCAATTAAATAATTACAATATATGAATGCAATTGCATTATTCCAGAAAAGTGTAAATTTCATTAAAGTTTTTTCCCTATTTCCCAAGGACTGGAAGTTTTGATTCCTGAAGGAAAAGGTAATAAACAATTAAATGTGAATATTTTTCAGTTTTTTTTTTACTAATGTCCAAATGGCCCCGTATCGAACAGGGCAAAAAAAATCTGGTGCTGTACGTGGCCATGTGCACTTCAAAATCCAAACCTTGTTCATGCTGTGTAACAATGTCTGGATTCTGCACTGCAGGCACTGAATGGGCTTGAATTTTGTCCAAATTTCAGCTTGACTGAACTCTGCCATAAAGCTGAATTCTGGACCCAAATTGTTAAAATCCAAGTCTGAATTCGTCAAATATGGATCCAAATTTAAAAAGTTTAGAATTTTTGTAAAACTGGTGCTGTGTGAATATTCTGAATCCTACACTTGGAATTGCGTTCGGATGCAAAAAGCACTGATTTAATTCGGACAACGAATGCATCTGGCAATTGTTAAAGATTCGCTAGGTACGGGCCAATTCTAACTGGAATATTTTAAGTAGAAATAAAGTAGAAAAATGAAAAACCAATCTTAAAATTCATTTTATCTATTACTGAAGTACATCTCATTATTTTTTAAGGACCTAAAGGTGGGATCCTTGGAGGAAAAGGTAATTTACAAATAAATGTACATATTAAAAGCACAGGAAGATTCTGTAGCATTAGCATACCTCTAAAAATGTATAAAAATCACTAACGTTACACCAAATGTTTTCTTTTCTTTTCTAAGTTCTGGAAGGTCTGCTACCTGGAGGAAATGGTAATTTAGAGATAAATGCTAATATTTAAAGTGTAGAGTGATTATCCATATTATTGTAATGCTCGGCAGATTATTGATTTTTCTTCAATTAAATAATAACAATATATGAATGCAATTGCGTTATTCTAGAAAAGTGTAAATTTCATTAGTTTTTTCCCTATTTCCCAAGGACTGGAAGTTTTGATTCCTGAAGGAAAAGGTAATAAACAATTAAATGTGAATATTTGTCAGTTTTTTTTTTTACTAATGTCCAAATGGCCCCGTATCGAACAGGGCAAAAAAATCTGGTGCTGTACGTGGCCATGTGCACTTCAAAATCCAAACCTTGTTCATGCTGTGTAACAATGTCTGGATTCTGCACTGCAGGCGCTGAATGGGCTTGAATTTTGTCCAAATTTCAGCTTGACTGAACTCTGCCATAAAGCTGAATTCTGGACCCAAATTGTTAAAATCCAAGTCTGAATTCGTCAAATATGGATCTAAATTGAAAAAGTTTAGAATTTTTGTAAAACTGGTGCTGTGTGAATATTCTGAATCCTACACTTGGAATTGCGTTCGGATGCGAAAAGCACTGATTTAATTCGGACAACGAATGCATCTGGCAATTGTTAAAGATTCGCTAGGTACGGGCCAATTCTAACTGGAATATTTTAAGTAGAAATAAAGTAGAAAAATGAAAAACCAATCTTAAAATTCATTTTATCTATTACTGAAGTACATCTCATTATTTTCTAAGGACCTAAAGGTGGGATCCTTGGAGGAAAAGGTAATTTACAAATAAATGTACATATTAAAAGCACAGGAAGATTCTGTAGCATTAGCATACCTCTAAAAATTGTATAAAAATCACTAACGTTACACCAAATGTTTTTTTTTTTTTTTTTATAAGTTCTGGAAGGTCTGCTACCTGGAGGAAATGGCAATTTAGAGATAAATGCTAATATTTAAAGTGTAGAGTGATTATCCATATTATTGTAATGCTCGGCAGATTATTGATTTTACTTCAATTAAATAATTACAATATATGAATGCAATTGCATTATTCCAGAAAAGTGTAAATTTCATTAAAGTTTTTTCCCTATTTCCCAAGGACTGGAAGTTTTGATTCCTGAAGGAAAAGGTAATAAACAATTAAATGTGAATATTTTTCAGTTTTTTTTTTACTAATGTCCAAATGGCCCCGTATCGAACAGGGCAAAAAAAATCTGGTGCTGTACGTGGCCATGTGCACTTCAAAATCCAAACCTTGTTCATGCTGTGTAACAATGTCTGGATTCTGCACTGCAGGCACTGAATGGGCTTGAATTTTGTCCAAATTTCAGCTTGACTGAACTCTGCCATAAAGCTGAATTCTGGACCCAAATTGTTAAAATCCAAGTCTGAATTCGTCAAATATGGATCCAAATTTAAAAAGTTTAGAATTTTTGTAAAACTGGTGCTGTGTGAATATTCTGAATCCTACACTTGGAATTGCGTTCGGATGCAAAAAGCACTGATTTAATTCGGACAACGAATGCATCTGGCAATTGTTAAAGATTCGCTAGGTACGGGCCAATTCTAACTGGAATATTTTAAGTAGAAATAAAGTAGAAAAATGAAAAACCAATCTTAAAATTCATTTTATCTATTACTGAAGTACATCTCATTATTTTTTAAGGACCTAAAGGTGGGATCCTTGGAGGAAAAGGTAATTTACAAATAAATGTACATATTAAAAGCACAGGAAGATTCTGTAGCATTAGCATACCTCTAAAAATGTATAAAAATCACTAACGTTACACCAAATGTTTTCTTTTCTTTTCTAAGTTCTGGAAGGTCTGCTACCTGGAGGAAATGGTAATTTAGAGATAAATGCTAATATTTAAAGTGTAGAGTGATTATCCATATTATTGTAATGCTCGGCAGATTATTGATTTTTCTTCAATTAAATAATAACAATATATGAATGCAATTGCGTTATTCTAGAAAAGTGTAAATTTCATTAGTTTTTTCCCTATTTCCCAACGACTGGAAGTTTTGATTCCTGAAGGAAAAGGTAATAAACAATTAAATGTGAATATTTGTCAGTTTTTTTTTTTACTAATGTCCAAATGGCCCCGTATCGAACAGGGCAAAAAAATCTGGTGCTGTACGTGGCCATGTGCACTTCAAAATCCAAACCTTGTTCATGCTGTGTAACAATGTCTGGATTCTGCACTGCAGGCGCTGAATGGGCTTGAATTTTGTCCAAATTTCAGCTTGACTGAACTCTGCCATAAAGCTGAATTCTGGACCCAAATTGTTAAAATCCAAGTCTGAATTTGTCAAATATGGATCTAAATTGAAAAAGTTTAGAATTTTTGTAAAACTGGTGCTGTGTGAATATTCTGAATCCTACACTTGGAATTGCGTTCGGATGCGAAAAGCACTGATTTAATTCGGACAACGAATGCATCTGGCAATTGTTAAAGATTCGCTAGGTACGGGCCAATTCTAACTGGAATATTTTAAGTAGAAATAAAGTAGAAAAATGAAAAACCAATCTTAAAATTCATTTTATCTATTACTGAAGTACATCTCATTATTTTTTAAGGACCTAAAGGTGGGATCCTTGGAGGAAAAGGTAATTTACAAATAAATGTACATATTAAAAGCACAGGAAGATTCTGTAGCATTAGCATACCTCTAAAAATTGTATAAAAATCACTAACGTTACACCAAATGTTTTCTTTTTTTTTTTAAGTTCTGGAAGGTCTGCAACCTGGAGGAAATGGTAATTTAGAGATAAATGCTAATATTTAAAGTGTAGAGTGATTATCCATATTATTGTAATGCTCGGCAGATTATTGATTTTACTTCAATTAAATAATTACAATATATGAATGCAATTGCGTTATTCCAGAAAAGTGTAAATTTCATTAAAGTTTTTTCCCTATTTCCCAAGGACTGGAAGTTTTGATTCCTGAAGGAAAAGGTAATAAACAATTAAATGTGAATATTTGTCAGTTTTTTTTTTTACTAATGTCCAAATGGCCCCGTATCGAACAGGGCAAAAAAATCTGGTGCTGTACGTGGCCATGTGCACTTCAAAATCCAAACCTTGTTCATGCTGTGTAACAATGTCTGGATTCTGCACTGCAGGCGCTGAATGGGCTTGAATTTTGTCCAAATTTCAGCTTGACTGAACTCTGCCATAAAGCTGAATTCTGGACCCAAATTGTTAAAATCCAAGTCTGAATTCGTCAAATATGGATCTAAATTGAAAAAGTTTAGAATTTTTGTAAAACTGGTGCTGTGTGAATATTCTGAATCCTTCACTTGGAATTGCGTTCGGATGCGAAAAGCACTGATTTAATTCGGACAACGAATGCATCTGGCAATTGTTAAAGATTCGCTAGGTACGGGCCAATTCTAACTGGAATATTTTAAGTACAAATAAAGTAGAAAAATGAAAAACCAATCTTAAAATTCATTAAATCTATTACTGAAGTACATCTCATTATTTTTTAAGGACCTAAAGGTGGGATCCTTGGAGGAAAAGGTAATTTACAAATAAATGTACATATTAAAAGCACAGGAAGATTCTGTAGCATTAGCATACCTCTAAAAATGTATAAAAATCACTAACGTTACACCAAATGTTTTCTTTTCTTTTCTAAGTTCTGGAAGGTCTGCTACCTGGAGGAAATGGTAATTTAGAGATAAATGCTAATATTTAAAGTGTAGAGTGATTATCCATATTATTGTAATGCTCGGCAGATTATTGATTTTTCTTCAATTAAATAATAACAATATATGAATGCAATTGCGTTATTCTAGAAAAGTGTAAATTTCATTAGTTTTTTCCCTATTTCCCAAGGACTGGAAGTTTTGATTCCTGAAGGAAAAGGTAATAAACAATTAAATGTGAATATTTGTCAGTTTTTTTTTTTACTAATGTCCAAATGGCCCCGTATCGAACAGGGCAAAAAAATCTGGTGCTGTACGTGGCCATGTGCACTTCAAAATCCAAACCTTGTTCATGCTGTGTAACAATGTCTGGATTCTGCACTGCAGGCGCTGAATGGGCTTGAATTTTGTCCAAATTTCAGCTTGACTGAACTCTGCCATAAAGCTGAATTCTGGACCCAAATTGTTAAAATCCAAGTCTGAATTCGTCAAATATGGATCTAAATTGAAAAAGTTTAGAATTTTTGTAAAACTGGTGCTGTGTGAATATTCTGAATCCTACACTTGGAATTGCGTTCGGATGCGAAAAGCACTGATTTAATTCGGACAACGAATGCATCTGGCAATTGTTAAAGATTCGCTAGGTACGGGCCAATTCTAACTGGAATATTTTAAGTAGAAATAAAGTAGAAAAATGAAAAACCAATCTTAAAATTCATTTTATCTATTACTGAAGTACATCTCATTATTTTTTAAGGACCTAAAGGTGGGATCCTTGGAGGAAAAGGTAATTTACAAATAAATGTACATATTAAAAGCACAGGAAGATTCTGTAGCATTAGCATACCTCTAAAAATGTATAAAAATCACTAACGTTACACCAAATGTTTTCTTTTCTTTTCTAAGTTCTGGAAGGTCTGCTACCTGGAGGAAATGGTAATTTAGAGATAAATGCTAATATTTAAAGTGTAGAGTGATTATCCATATTATTGTAATGCTCGGCAGATTATTGATTTTTCTTCAATTAAATAATAACAATATATGAATGCAATTGCGTTATTCTAGAAAAGTGTAAATTTCATTAGTTTTTTCCCTATTTCCCAACGACTGGAAGTTTTGATTCCTGAAGGAAAAGGTAATAAACAATTAAATGTGAATATTTGTCAGTTTTTTTTTTTACTAATGTCCAAATGGCCCCGTATCGAACAGGGCAAAAAAATCTGGTGCTGTACGTGGCCATGTGCACTTCAAAATCCAAACCTTGTTCATGCTGTGTAACAATGTCTGGATTCTGCACTGCAGGCGCTGAATGGGCTTGAATTTTGTCCAAATTTCAGCTTGACTGAACTCTGCCATAAAGCTGAATTCTGGACCCAAATTGTTAAAATCCAAGTCTGAATTTGTCAAATATGGATCTAAATTGAAAAAGTTTAGAATTTTTGTAAAACTGGTGCTGTGTGAATATTCTGAATCCTACACTTGGAATTGCGTTCGGATGCGAAAAGCACTGATTTAATTCGGACAACGAATGCATCTGGCAATTGTTAAAGATTCGCTAGGTACGGGCCAATTCTAACTGGAATATTTTAAGTAGAAATAAAGTAGAAAAATGAAAAACCAATCTTAAAATTCATTTTATCTATTACTGAAGTACATCTCATTATTTTTTAAGGACCTAAAGGTGGGATCCTTGGAGGAAAAGGTAATTTACAAATAAATGTACATATTAAAAGCACAGGAAGATTCTGTAGCATTAGCATACCTCTAAAAATTGTATAAAAATCACTAACGTTACACCAAATGTTTTCTTTTTTTTTTTAAGTTCTGGAAGGTCTGCAACCTGGAGGAAATGGTAATTTAGAGATAAATGCTAATATTTAAAGTGTAGAGTGATTATCCATATTATTGTAATGCTCGGCAGATTATTGATTTTACTTCAATTAAATAATTACAATATATGAATGCAATTGCGTTATTCCAGAAAAGTGTAAATTTCATTAAAGTTTTTTCCCTATTTCCCAAGGACTGGAAGTTTTGATTCCTGAAGGAAAAGGTAATAAACAATTAAATGTGAATATTTGTCAGTTTTTTTTTTTACTAATGTCCAAATGGCCCCGTATCGAACAGGGCAAAAAAATCTGGTGCTGTACGTGGCCATGTGCACTTCAAAATCCAAACCTTGTTCATGCTGTGTAACAATGTCTGGATTCTGCACTGCAGGCGCTGAATGGGCTTGAATTTTGTCCAAATTTCAGCTTGACTGAACTCTGCCATAAAGCTGAATTCTGGACCCAAATTGTTAAAATCCAAGTCTGAATTCGTCAAATATGGATCTAAATTGAAAAAGTTTAGAATTTTTGTAAAACTGGTGCTGTGTGAATATTCTGAATCCTTCACTTGGAATTGCGTTCGGATGCGAAAAGCACTGATTTAATTCGGACAACGAATGCATCTGGCAATTGTTAAAGATTCGCTAGGTACGGGCCAATTCTAACTGGAATATTTTAAGTACAAATAAAGTAGAAAAATGAAAAACCAATCTTAAAATTCATTAAATCTATTACTGAAGTACATCTCATTATTTTTTAAGGACCTAAAGGTGGGATCCTTGGAGGAAAAGGTAATTTACAAATAAATGTACATATTAAAAGCACAGGAAGATTCTGTAGCATTAGCATACCTCTAAAAATGTATAAAAATCACTAACGTTACACCAAATGTTTTCTTTTCTTTTCTAAGTTCTGGAAGGTCTGCTACCTGGAGGAAATGGTAATTTAGAGATAAATGCTAATATTTAAAGTGTAGAGTGATTATCCATATTATTGTAATGCTCGGCAGATTATTGATTTTTCTTCAATTAAATAATAACAATATATGAATGCAATTGCGTTATTCTAGAAAAGTGTAAATTTCATTAGTTTTTTCCCTATTTCCCAAGGACTGGAAGTTTTGATTCCTGAAGGAAAAGGTAATAAACAATTAAATGTGAATATTTGTCAGTTTTTTTTTTTACTAATGTCCAAATGGCCCCGTATCGAACAGGGCAAAAAAATCTGGTGCTGTACGTGGCCATGTGCACTTCAAAATCCAAACCTTGTTCATGCTGTGTAACAATGTCTGGATTCTGCACTGCAGGCGCTGAATGGGCTTGAATTTTGTCCAAATTTCAGCTTGACTGAACTCTGCCATAAAGCTGAATTCTGGACCCAAATTGTTAAAATCCAAGTCTGAATTCGTCAAATATGGATCTAAATTGAAAAAGTTTAGAATTTTTGTAAAACTGGTGCTGTGTGAATATTCTGAATCCTACACTTGGAATTGCGTTCGGATGCGAAAAGCACTGATTTAATTCGGACAACGAATGCATCTGGCAATTGTTAAAGATTCGCTAGGTACGGGCCAATTCTAACTGGAATATTTTAAGTAGAAATAAAGTAGAAAAATGAAAAACCAATCTTAAAATTCATTTTATCTATTACTGAAGTACATCTCATTATTTTTTAAGGACCTAAAGGTGGGATCCTTGGAGGAAAAGGTAATTTACAAATAAATGTACATATTAAAAGCACAGGAAGATTCTGTAGCATTAGCATACCTCTAAAAATTGTATAAAAATCACTAACGTTACACCAAATGTTTTCTTTTTTTTTTTAAGTTCTGGAAGGTCTGCAACCTGGAGGAAATGGTAATTTAGAGATAAATGCTAATATTTAAAGTGTAGAGTGATTATCCATATTATTGTAATGCTCGGCAGATTATTGATTTTACTTCAATTAAATAATTACAATATATGAATGCAATTGCGTTATTCCAGAAAAGTGTAAATTTCATTAAAGTTTTTTCCCTATTTCCCAAGGACTGGAAGTTTTGATTCCTGAAGGAAAAGGTAATAAACAATTAAATGTGAATATTTGTCAGTTTTTTTTTTTACTAATGTCCAAATGGCCCCGTATCGAACAGGGCAAAAAAATCTGGTGCTGTACGTGGCCATGTGCACTTCAAAATCCAAACCTTGTTCATGCTGTGTAACAATGTCTGGATTCTGCACTGCAGGCGCTGAATGGGCTTGAATTTTGTCCAAATTTCAGCTTGACTGAACTCTGCCATAAAGCTGAATTCTGGACCCAAATTGTTAAAATCCAAGTCTGAATTCGTCAAATATGGATCTAAATTGAAAAAGTTTAGAATTTTTGTAAAACTGGTGCTGTGTGAATATTCTGAATCCTTCACTTGGAATTGCGTTCGGATGCGAAAAGCACTGATTTAATTCGGACAACGAATGCATCTGGCAATTGTTAAAGATTCGCTAGGTACGGGCCAATTCTAACTGGAATATTTTAAGTAGAAATAAAGTAGAAAAATGAAAAACCAATCTTAAAATTCATTTTATCTATTACTGAAGTACATCTCATTATTTTTTAAGGACCTAAAGGTGGGATCCTTGGAGGAAAAGGTAATTTACAAATAAATGTACATATTAAAAGCACAGGAAGATTCTGTAGCATTAGCATACCTCTAAAAATTGTATAAAAATCACTAACGTTACACCAAATGTTTTCTTTTTTTTTTTAAGTTCTGGAAGGTCTGCAACCTGGAGGAAATGGTAATTTAGAGATAAATGCTAATATTTAAAGTGTAGAGTGATTATCCATATTATTGTAATGCTCGGCAGATTATTGATTTTACTTCAATTAAATAATTACAATATATGAATGCAATTGCGTTATTCCAGAAAAGTGTAAATTTCATTAAAGTTTTTTCCCTATTTCCCAAGGACTGGAAGTTTTGATTCCTGAAGGAAAAGGTAATAAACAATTAAATGTGAATATTTTTCAGTTTTTTTTTTTACTAATGTCCAAATGGCCCCGTATCGAACAGGGCAAAAAAATCTGGTGCTGTACGTGGCCATGTGCACTTCAAAATCCAAACCTTGTTCATGCTGTGTAACAATGTCTGGATTCTGCACTGCAGGCGCTGAATGGGCTTGAATTTTGTCCAAATTTCAGCTTGACTGAACTCTGCCATAAAGCTGAATTCTGGACCCAAATTGTTAAAATCCAAGTCTGAATTCGTCAAATATGGATCTAAATTGAAAAAGTTTAGAATTTTTGTAAAACTGGTGCTGTGTGAATATTCTGAATCCTACACTTGGAATTGCGTTCGGATGCGAAAAGCACTGATTTAATTCGGACAACGAATGCATCTGGCAGATGTTAAAGATTCGCTAGGTACGGGCCAATTCTAACTGGAATATTTTAAGTAGAAATAAAGTAGAAAAATGAAAAACCAATCTTAAAATTCATTTTATCTATTACTGAAGTACATCTCATTATTTTTTAAGGACCTAAAGGTGGGATCCTTGGAGGAAAAGGTAATTTACAAATAAATGTACATATTAAAAGCACAGGAAGATTCTGTAGCATTAGCATACCTCTAAAAATGTGTAAAAATCACTAACGTTACACCAAATGTTTTCTTTTCTTTTCTAAGTTCTGGAAGGTCTGCTACCTGGAGGAAATGGTAATTTAGAGATAAATGCTAATATTTAAAGTGTAGAGTGATTATCCATATTATTGTAATGCTCGGCAGATTATTGATTTTTCTTCAATTAAATAATAACAATATATGAATGCAATTGCGTTATTCTAGAAAAGTGTAAATTTCATTAGTTTTTTCCCTATTTCCCAAGGACTGGAAGTTTTGATTCCTGAAGGAAAAGGTAATAAACAATTAAATGTGAATATTTGTCAGTTTTTTTTTTTACTAATGTCCAAATGGCCCCGTATCGAACAGGGCAAAAAAATCTGGTGCTGTACGTGGCCATGTGCACTTCAAAATCCAAACCTTGTTCATGCTGTGTAACAATGTCTGGATTCTGCACTGCAGGCGCTGAATGGGCTTGAATTTTGTCCAAATTTCAGCTTGACTGAACTCTGCCATAAAGCTGAATTCTGGACCCAAATTGTTAAAATCCAAGTCTGAATTCGTCAAATATGGATCTAAATTGAAAAAGTTTAGAATTTTTGTAAAACTGGTGCTGTGTGAATATTCTGAATCCTTCACTTGGAATTGCGTTCGGATGCGAAAAGCACTGATTTAATTCGGACAACGAATGCATCTGGCAATTGTTAAAGATTCGCTAGGTACGGGCCAATTCTAACTGGAATATTTTAAGTAGAAATAAAGTAGAAAAATGAAAAACCAATCTTAAAATTCATTTTATCTATTACTGAAGTACATCTCATTATTTTTTAAGGACCTAAAGGTGGGATCCTTGGAGGAAAAGGTAATTTACAAATAAATGTACATATTAAAAGCACAGGAAGATTCTGTAGCATTAGCATACCTCTAAAAATTGTATAAAAATCACTAACGTTACACCAAATGTTTTCTTTTTTTTTTTAAGTTCTGGAAGGTCTGCAACCTGGAGGAAATGGTAATTTAGAGATAAATGCTAATATTTAAAGTGTAGAGTGATTATCCATATTATTGTAATGCTCGGCAGATTATTGATTTTACTTCAATTAAATAATTACAATATATGAATGCAATTGCGTTATTCCAGAAAAGTGTAAATTTCATTAAAGTTTTTTCCCTATTTCCCAAGGACTGGAAGTTTTGATTCCTGAAGGAAAAGGTAATAAACAATTAAATGTGAATATTTTTCAGTTTTTTTTTTACTAATGTCCAAATGGCCCCGTATCGAACAGGGCAAAAAAAATCTGGTGCTGTACGTGGCCATGTGCACTTCAAAATCCAAACCTTGTTCATGCTGTGTAACAATGTCTGGATTCTGCACTGCAGGCACTGAATGGGCTTGAATTTTGTCCAAATTTCAGCTTGACTGAACTCTGCCATAAAGCTGATTTCTGGACCCAAATTGTTAAAATCCAAGTCTGAATTCGTCAAATATGGATCCAAATTTAAAAAGTTTAGAATTTTTGTAAAACTGGTGCTGTGTGAATATTCTGAATCCTACACTTGGAATTGCGTTCGGATGCAAAAAGCACTGATTTAATTCGGACAACGAATGCATCTGGCAATTGTTAAAGATTCGCTAGGTACGGGCCAATTCTAACTGGAATATTTTAAGTAGAAATAAAGTAGAAAAATGAAAAACCAATCTTAAAATTCATTAAATCTATTACTGAAGTACATCTCATTATTTTTTAAGGACCTAAAGGTGGGATCCTTGGAGGAAAAGGTAATTTACAAATAAATGTACATATTAAAAGCACAGGAAGATTCTGTAGCATTAGCATACCTCTAAAAATGTATAAAAATCACTAACGTTACACCAAATGTTTTCTTTTCTTTTCTAAGTTCTGGAAGGTCTGCTACCTGGAGGAAATGGTAATTTAGAGATAAATGCTAATATTTAAAGTGTAGAGTGATTATCCATATTATTGTAATGCTCGGCAGATTATTGATTTTTCTTCAATTAAATAATAACAATATATGAATGCAATTGCGTTATTCTAGAAAAGTGTAAATTTCATTAGTTTTTTCCCTATTTCCCAAGGACTGGAAGTTTTGATTCCTGAAGGAAAAGGTAATAAACAATTAAATGTGAATATTTTTCAGGTTTTTTTTTTACTAATGTCCAAATGGCCCGTATCGAACAGGGCAAAAAAATCTGGTGCTGTACGTGGCCATGTGCACTTCAAAATCCAAACCTTGTTCATGCTATGTAACAATGTCTGGATTCTGCACTGCAGGCGCTGAATGGGCTTGAATTTTGTCCAAATTTCAGCTTGACTGAACTCTGCCATAAAGCTGAATTCTGGACCCAAATTGTTAAAATCCAAGTCTGAATTTGTCAAATATGGATCCAAATTGAAAAAGTTTAGAATTTTTGTAAAACTGGTGCTGTGTGAATATTCTGAATCCTACACTTGGAATTGCGTTCGGATGCAAAAAGCACTGATTTAATTCGGACAACGAATGCATCTGGCAATTGTTAAAGATTCGCAGGTACGGGCCAATTCTAACTGGAATATTTTAAGTAATAAATAAAGTAGAAAAATGAAAAACCAATCTTAAAATTCATTTTATCTATTACTGAAGTACATCTCATTATTTTCTAAGGACCTAAAGGTGGGATCCTTGGAGGAAAAGGTAATTTACAAATAAATGTACATATTAAAAGCACAGGAAGATTCTGTAGCATTAGCATACCTCTAAAAATGTATAAAAATCACTAACGTTACACCAAATGTTTTCTTTTCTTTTCTAAGTTCTGGAAGGTCTGCTACCTGGAGGAAATGGTAATTTAGAGATAAATGCTAATATTTAAAGTGTAGAGTGATTATCCATATTATTGTAATGCACGGCAGATTATTGATTTTTCTTCAATTAAATAATTACAATATATGAATGCAATTGCGTTATTCTAGAAAAGTGTAAATTTCATTAAAGTTTTGTCCCCATTTCCCAAGGACTGGAAGTTTTGATTCCTGAAGGAAAAGGTAATAAACAAATAAATGTGAATATTTTTCAGTTTTTTTTTTACTAAAGTCCAAATGGCCCCGTATCGAACAGGGCAAAAAAATCTGGTGCTGTACGTGGCCATGTGCACTTCAAAATCCAAACCTTGTTCATGCTGTGTAACAATGTCTGGATTCTGCACTGCAGGCACTGAATGGGCTTGAATTTTGTCCAAATTTCAGCTTGACTGAACTCTGCCATAAAGCTGAATTCTGGACCCAGATTGTTAAAATCCAAGTCTGAATTCGTCAAGTATGGATCCAAATTGAAAAAAGTTTAGAATTTTTGTAAAACTGGTGCTGTGTGAATATTCTGAATCCTACACTTGGAATTGCGTTCGGATGCAAAAAGCACTGATTTAATTCGGACAACGAATGCATCTGGCAATTGTTAAAGATTCGCTAGGTACGGGCCAATTCTAACTGGAATATTTTAAGTAGAAATAAAGTAGAAAAATAAAAAAACAATCCTAAAATTCATTTTATCTATTACTGAAGTACATCTCATTATTTTCTAAGGACCTAAAGGTGGGATCCTTGGAGGAAAAGGTAATTTACAAATAAATGTACATATTAAAAGCACAGGAAGATTCTGTAGCATTAGCGTACCTCTAAAAATGTATAAAAATCACTAACGTTACACCAAATGTTTTGTTTTCTTTTCTAAGTTCTGGAAGGTCTGCTACCTGGAGGAAATGGTAATTTAGAGATAAATGCTAATATTTAAAGTGTAGAGTGATTATCCATATTATTGTAATGCACGGCAGATTATTGATTTTTCTTCAATTAAATAATTACAATATATGAATGCAATTGCGTTATTCTAGAAAAGTGTAAATTTCATTAGTTTTTTCCCTATTTCCCAAGGACTGGAAGTTTTGATTCCTGAAGGAAAAGGTAATAAACAATTAAATGTGAATATTTGTCAGTTTTTTTTTTTTTACTAATGTCCAAATGGCCCCGTATCGAACAGGGCAAAAAAATCTGGTGCTGTACGTGGCCATGTGCACTTCAAAATCCAAACCTTGTTCATGCTGTGTAACAATGTCTGGATTCTGCACTGCAGGCGCTGAATGGGCTTGAATTTTGTCCAAATTTCAGCTTGACTGAACTCTGCCATAAAGCTGAATTCTGGACCCAAATTGTTAAAATCCAAGTCTGAATTTGTCAAATATGGATCCAAATTGAAAAAGTTTAGAATTTTTGTAAAACTGGTGCTGTGTGAATATTCTGAATCCTACACTTGGAATTGCGTTCGGATGCAAAAAGCACTGATTTAATTCGGACAACGAATGCATCTGGCAATTGTTAAAGATTCGCTAGGTACGGGCCAATTCTAACTGGAATATTTTAAGTAGAAATAAAGTAGAAAAATGAAAAACCAATCTTAAAATTCATTTTATCTATTACTGAAGTACATCTCATTATTTTTTAAGGACCTAAAGGTGGGATCCTTGGAGAAAAAGGTAATTTACAAATAAATGTACATATTAAAAGCACTGGAAGATTCTGTAGCATTAGCGTACCTCTAAAAATGTATAAAAATCACTAACGTTACACCAAATGTTTTGTTTTCTTTTCTAAGTTCTGGAAGGTCTGCTACCTGGAGGAAATGGTAATTTAGAGATAAATGCTAATATTTAAAGTGTAGAGTGATTATCCATATTATTGTAATGCTCGGCAGATTATTGATTTTACTTCAATTAAATAATTACAATATATGAATGCAATTGCGTTATTCTAGAAAAGTGTAAATTTCATTAAAGTTTTTTCCCTATTTCCCAAGGACTGGAAGTTTTGATTCCTGAAGGAAAAGGTAATAAACAATTAAATGTGAATATTTTTCAGGTTTTTTTTTTACTAATGTCCAAATGGCCCCGTATCGAACAGGGCAAAAAAATCTGGTGCTGTACGTGGCCATGTGCACTTCAAAATCCAAATCTTGTTCATGCTATGTAACAATGTCTGGATTCTGCACTGCAGGCGCTGAATGGGCTTGAATTTTGTCCAAATTTCAGCTTGACTGAACTCTGCCATAAAGCTGAATTCTGGACCCAAATTGTTAAAATCCAAGTCTGAATTTGTCAAATATGGATCCAAATTGAAAAAGTTTAGAATTTTTGTAAAACTGGTGCTGTGTGAATATTCTGAATCCTATATTTGGAATTGGGTTCGGATGCATAAGCACTGATTTAATTAGGACAACGAATGCATCTGGAAATTGTTAAAGATTAGCTAGGTACGGGCCAATTCTAACTGGAATATTTTAAGTAGAAATAAAGTAGAAAAATGAAAAACCAATCTTAAAATTCATTAAATCTATTACTGAAGTACATCTCATTATTTTTTAAGGACCTAAAGGTGGGATCCTTGGAGGAAAAGGTAATTTACAAATAAATGTACATATTAAAAGCACAGGAAGATTCTGTAGCATTAGCATACCTCTAAAAATGTATAAAAATCACTAACGTTACACCAAATGTTTTCTTTTCTTTTCTAAGTTCTGGAAGGTCTGCTACCTGGAGGAAATGGTAATTTAGAGATAAATGCTAATATTTAAAGTGTAGAGTGATTATCCATATTATTGTAATGCTCGGCAGATTATTGATTTTTCTTCAATAAAATAATTACAATATATGAATGCAATTGTGTTATTCTAGAAAAGTGTAAATTTCATGAAAGTTTTTTCCCTATTTCCCAAGGACTTGAAGTTTTGATTCCTGAAGTAAAAGGTAATAAACAAATAAATGTGAATATTTTTCAGTTTTTTTTTTTTACTAAAGTCCAAATGGCCCCGCATCGAACAGGACAAAACCATCTGGTGCTATACGTGGCCATGTGCACTTCAAAATCCAAACCTTGTTCATGCTGTGTAACAATGTCTGGATTCTGCACTGCAGGCACTGAATGGGCTTAAATTTAGTCCAAATTTCAGCTTGACCGAACTCTGCCAGACAGCTGAATTCCGGACCCAAATTGTTAAAATCCAAGTCTGAATTCGTCAAATATGGATCCAAATTGAAAAAAGTTTAGAATTTTTGTAAAACTGGTGCTGTGTGAATATTCTGAATCCTACACTTGGAATTGCGTTCGGATGCAAAAAGCACTGATTTAATTCGGACAACGAATGCATCTGGCAATTGTTAAAGATTCGCTAGGTACGGGCCAATTCTAACTGGAATATTTTAAGTAGAAATTAAGTAGAAAAATGAAAAACCAATCTTAAAATTAATTATATCTTTTACTGAAGTACATCTCATTATTTTTTAAGGACCTAAAGGTGGGATCCTTGGAGAAAAAGGTAATTTACAAATAAATGTACATATTAAAAGCACTGGAAGATTCTGTAGCATTAGCGTACCTCTAAAAATGTATAAAAATCACTAACGTTACACCAAATGTTTTGTTTTCTTTTCTAAGTTCTGGAAGGTCTGCTACCTGGAGGAAATGGTAATTTAGAGATAAATGCTAATATTTAAAGTGTAGAGTGATTATCCATATTATTGTAATGCACGGCAGATTATTGATTTTTCTTCAATTAAATAATTACAATATATGAATGCAATTGCGTTATTCTAGAAAAGTTTAAATTTCATTAAAGTTTTGTCCCCATTTCCCAAGGACTGGAAGTTTTGATTCCTGAAGGAAAAGGTAATAAACAAATAAATGTGAATATTTTTCAGTTTTTTTTTTACTAAAGTCCAAATGGCCCCGTATCGAACAGGGCAAAAAAATCTGGTGCTGTACGTGGCCATGTGCACTTCAAAATCCAAACCTTGTTCATGCTGTGTAACAATGTCTGGATTCTGCACTGCAGGCGCTGAATGGGCTTAAATTCAGTCCAAATTTCAGCTTGACCGAACTCTGCCAGACAGCTGAATTCCGGACCCAAATTGTTAAAATCCAAGCATGAATTCGTCAAATATGGATCCAAATTGAAAAAAGTTTCGAATTTTTCTAAAACTGGTGCTGTGTGAATATTCTGAATCCTACACTTGGAATTGGGTTCGGATGCAAAAAGCACTGATTTAATTCGGACAACGAATGCATCTGGCAATTGTTAAAGATTCGCTAAGTACGGGCCAATTCTAACTGGAATATTTTAAGTAGAAATTAAGAAGAAAAATGAAAAAACAATCTTAAAATTAATTATATCTATTACTGAAGTACATCTCATTATTTTTAAGGACCTAAAGGTGGGATCCTTGGAGGAAAAGGTATGAATGCAATTGAGTTATTCTAGAAAATTGTAAATTTCATTAAAGTTTTGTCCCCATTTCCCAAGGACTGGAAGTTTTGATTCCTGAAGGAAAAGGTAATAAACAAATAAATGTGAATATTTTTCAGTTTTTTTTTTACTAAAGTCCAAATGGCCCCGTATCGAACAGGGCAAAAAAATCTGGTGCTGTACGTGGCCATGTGCACTTCAAAATCCAAACCTTGTTCATGCTGTGTAACAATGTCTGGATTCTGCACTGCAGGCGCTGAATGGGCTTAAATTCAGTCCAAAGTTCAGCTTGACCGAACTCTGCCAGACAGCTGAATTCCGGACCCAAATTGTTAAAATCCAAGCATGAATTCGTCAAATATGGATCCAAATTGAAAAAAGTTTCGAATTTTTCTAAAACTGGTGCTGTGTGAATATTCTGAATCCTACACTTGGAATTGGTTCGGATGCAAAAAGCACTGATTTAATTCGGACAACGAATGCATCTGGCAATTGTTAAAGATTCGCTAAGTACGGGCCAATTCTAACTGGAATATTTTAAGTAGAAATTAAGAAGAAAAATGAAAAAACAATCTTAAAATTAATTATATCTATTACTGAAGTACATCTCATTATTTTTTAAGGACCTAAAGGTGGGATCCTTGGAGGAAAAGGTATGAATGCAATTGAGTTATTCTAGAAAATTGTAAATTTCATTAAAGTTTTTTCCCTATTTCAAACCATCTGGTGCTGTACGTGGCCATGTGCACTTCAAAATCCAAACCTTGTTCATGCTGTGTAACAATGTCTGGATTCTGCACTGCAGGCACTGAATGGGCTTGAATTTTGTCCAAATTTCAGCTTGACTGAACTCTGCCATAAAGCTGAATTCTGGACCCAATTGTTAAAATCCAAGTCTGAATTCGTCAAGTATGGATCCAAATTGAAAAAAGTTTAGAATTTTTGTAAAACTGGTGCTGTGTGAATATTCTGAATCCTACACTTGGAATTGCGTTCGGATGCAAAAAGCACTGATTTAATTCGGACAACGAATGCATCTGGCAATTGTTAAAGATTCGCTAGGTACGGGCCAATTCTAACTGGAATATTTTAAGTAGAAATAAAGTAGAAAAATAAAAAAACAATCTTAAAATTCATTTTATCTATTACTGAAGTACATCTCATTATTTTCTAAGGACCTAAAGGTGGGATCCTTGGAGGAAAAGGTAATTTACAAATAAATGTACATATTAAAAGCACAGGAAGATTCTGTAGCATTAGCGTACCTCTAAAAATGTATAAAAATCACTAACGTTACACCAAATGTTTTGTTTTCTTTTCTAAGTTCTGGAAGGTCTGCTACCTGGAGGAAATGGTAATTTAGAGATAAATGCTAATATTTAAAGTGTAGAGTGATTATCCATATTATTGTAATGCACGGCAGATTATTGATTTTTCTTCAATTAAATAATTACAATATATGAATGCAATTGCGTTATTCTAGAAAAGTGTAAATTTCATTAGTTTTTTCCCTATTTCCCAAGGACTGGAAGTTTTGATTCCTGAAGGAAAAGGTAATAAACAAATAAATGTGAATATTTTTCAGTTTTTTTTTTACTAAAGTCCAAATGGCCCCGTATCGAACAGGGCAAAAAAATCTGGTGCTGTACGTGGCCATGTGCACTTCAAAATCCAAACCTTGTTCATGCTGTGTAACAATGTCTGGATTCTGCACTGCAGGCGCTGAATGGGCTTGAATTTTGTCCAAATTTCAGCTTGACTGAACTCTGCCATAAAGCTGAATTCTGGACCCAAATTGTTAAAATCCAAGTCTGAATTTGTCAAATATGGATCCAAATTGAAAAAGTTTAGAATTTTTGTAAAACTGGTGCTGTGTGAATATTCTGAATCCTACACTTGGAATTGCGTTCGGATGCAAAAAGCACTGATTTAATTCGGACAACGAATGCATCTGGCAATTGTTAAAGATTCGCTAGGTACGGGCCAATTCTAACTGGAATATTTTAAGTAGAAATAAAGTAGAAAAATGAAAAACCAATCTTAAAATTAATTATATCTTTTACTGAAGTACATCTCATTATTTTTTAAGGACCTAAAGGTGGGATCCTTGGAGGAAAAGGTAATTTGCACATAAATGTACATATTAAAAGCACAGGAAGATTCTGTAGCATTAGCATACCTCTAAAAATTGTATAAAAATCACTAACGTTACACCAAATGTTTTCTTTTTTTTTTATAAGTTCTGGAAGGTCTGCTACCTGGAGGAAATGGTAATTTAGAGATAAATGCTAATATTTAAAGTGTAGAGTGATTATCCATATTATTGTAATGCTCGGCAGATTATTGATTTTACTTCAATTAAATAATTACAATATATGAATGCAATTGCGTTATTCTAGAAAAGTGTAAATTTCATTAAAGTTTTTTCCCTATTTCCCAAGGACTGGAAGTTTTGATTCCTGAAGGAAAAGGTAATAAACAATTAAATGTGAATATTTTTCAGGTTTTTTTTTTACTAATGTCCAAATGGCCCCGTATCGAACAGGGCAAAAAAATCTGGTGCTGTACGTGGCCATGTGCACTTCAAAATCCAAACCTTGTTCATGCTATGTAACAATGTCTGGATTCTGCACTGCAGGCGCTGAATGGGCTTGAATTTTGTCCAAATTTCAGCTTGACTGAACTCTGCCATAAAGCTGAATTCTGGACCCAAATTGTTAAAATCCAAGTCTGAATTTGTCAAATATGGATCCAAATTGAAAAAGTTTAGAATTTTTGTAAAACTGGTGCTGTGTGAATATTCTGAATCCTACACTTGGAATTGGGTTCGGATGCAAAAAGCACTGATTTAATTCGGACAACGAATGCATCTGGCAATTGTTAAAGATTCGCTAGGTACGGGCCAATTCTAACTGGAATATTTTAAGTAGAAATAAAGTAGAAAAATAAAAAAACAATCTTAAAATTCATTTTATCTATTACTGAAGTACATCTCATTATTTTCTAAGGACCTAAAGGTGGGATCCTTGGAGGAAAAGGTAATTTACAAATAAATGTACATATTAAAAGCACAGGAAGATTCTGTAGCATTAGCGTACCTCTAAAAATGTATAAAAATCACTAACGTTACACCAAATGTTTTCTTTTCTTTTCTAAGTTCTGGAAGGTCTGCTACCTGGAGGAAATGGTAAATTAGAGATAAATGCTAATATTTAAAGTGTAGAGTGATTATCCATATTATTGTAATGCTCGGCAGATTATTGATTTTTCTTCAATAAAATAATTACAATATATGAATGCAATTGTGTTATTCTAGAAAAGTGTAAATTTCATGAAAGTTTTTTCCCTATTTCCCAAGGACTTGAAGTTTTGATTCCTGAAGTAAAAGGTAATAAACAAATAAATGTGAATATTTTTCAGGTTTTTTTTTTTACTAAAGTCCTAATGGCCCCGCATCGAACAGGACAAAACCATCTGGTGCTATACGGGGCCATGTGCACTTCAAAATCCAAACCTTGTTCATGCTGTGTAACAATGTCTGGATTCTGCACTGCAGGCGCTGAATGGGCTTGAATTTTGTCCAAATTTCAGCTTGACTGAACTCTGCCATAAAGCTGAATTCTGGACCCAAATTGTTAAAATCCAAGTCTGAATTTGTCAAATATGGATCCAAATTGAAAAAGTTTAGAATTTTTGTAAAACTGGTGCTGTGTGAATATTCTGAATCCTACACTTGGAATTGCGTTCGGATGCAAAAAGCACTGATTTAATTCGGACAACGAATGCATCTGGCAATTGTTAAAGATTCGCTAGGTACGGGCCAATTCTAACTGGAATATTTTAAGTAGAAATAAAGTAGAAAAATGAAAAACCAATCTTAAAATTCATTTTATCTATTACTGAAGTACATCTCATTATTTTTTAAGGACCTAAAGGTGGGATCCTTGGAGGAAAAGGTAATTTGCACATAAATGTACATATTAAAAGCACAGGAAGATTCTGTAGCATTAGCATACCTCTAAAAATTGTATAAAAATCACTAACGTTACACCAAATGTTTTCTTTTTTTTTCTAAGTTCTGGAAGGTCTGCTACCTGGAGGAAATGGTAATTTAGAGATAAATGCTAATATTTAAAGTGTAGAGTGATTATCCATATTATTGTAATGCTCGGCAGATTATTGATTTTACTTCAATTAAATAATTACAATATATGAATGCAATTGCGTTATTCTAGAAAAGTGTAAATTTCATTAAAGTTTTTTCCCTATTTCCCAAGGACTGGAAGTTTTGATTCCTGAAGGAAAAGGTAATAAACAATTAAATGTGAATATTTTTCAGGTTTTTTTTTTACTAATGTCCAAATGGCCCCGTATCGAACAGGGCAAAAAAATCTGGTGCTGTACGTGGCCATGTGCACTTCAAAATCCAAACCTTGTTCATGCTATGTAACAATGTCTGGATTCTGCACTGCAGGCGCTGAATGGGCTTGAATTTTGTCCAAATTTCAGCTTGACTGAACTCTGCCATAAAGCTGAATTCTGGACCCAAATTGTTAAAATCCAAGTCTGAATTTGTCAAATATGGATCCAAATTGAAAAAGTTTAGAATTTTTGTAAAACTGGTGCTGTGTGAATATTCTGAATCCTACACTTGGAATTGGGTTCGGATGCAAAAAGCACTGATTTAATTCGGACAACGAATGCATCTGGCAATTGTTAAAGATTCGCTAGGTACGGGCCAATTCTAACTGGAATATTTTAAGTAGAAATAAAGTAGAAAAATGAAAAACCAATCTTAAAATTCATTTTATCTATTACTGAAGTACATCTCATTATTTTTTAAGGACCTAAAGGTGGGATCCTTGGAGGAAAAGGTAATTTACAAATAAATGTACATATTAAAAGCACAGGAAGATTCTGTAGCATTAGCATACCTCTAAAAATATATAAAAATCACTAACGTTACACCAAATGTTTTCTTTTCTTTTCTAAGTTCTGGAAGGTCTGCTACCTGGAGGAAATGGTAATTTAGAGATAAATGCTAATATTTAAAGTGTAGAGTGATTATCCATATTATTGTAATGCACGGCAGATTATTGATTTTTCTTCAATTAAATAATTACAATATATGAATGCAATTGCGTTATTCTAGAAAAGTGTAAATTTCATTAGTTTTTTCCCTATTTCCCAAGGACTGGAAGTTTTGATTCCTGAAGGAAAAGGTAATAAACAATTAAATGTGAATATTTGTCAGTTTTTTTTTTTACTAATGTCCAAATGGCCCCGTATCGAACAGGGCAAAAAAATCTGGTGCTGTACGTGGCCATGTGCACTTCAAAATCCAAATCTTGTTCATGCTATGTAACAATGTCTGGATTATGCACTGCAGGCGCTGAATGGGCTTGAATTTTGTCCAAATTTCAGCTTGACTGAACTCTGCCATAAAGCTGAATTCTGGACCCAAATTGTTAAAATCCAAGTCTGAATTCGTAAAATATGGTTCCAAATTGAAAAAAGTTTCACATTTTTGTAAAACTGGTGCTGTGTGAATATTCTGAATCCTATATTTGGAATTGGGTTCGGATGCATAAGCACTGATTTAATTAGGACAACGAATGCATCTGGAAATTGTTAAAGATTCGCTAGGTACGGGCCAATTCTAACTGGAATATTTTAAGTAGAAATAAAGTAGAAAAATGAAAAACCAATCTTAAAATTCATTAAATCTATTACTGAAGTACATCTCATTATTTTTTAAGGACCTAAAGGTGGGATCCTTGGAGGAAAAGGTAATTTACAAATAAATGTACATATTAAAAGCACAGGAAGATTCTGTAGCATTAGCATACCTCTAAAAATGTATAAAAATCACTAACGTTACATCAAATGTTTTCTTTTCTTTTCTAAGTTCTGGAAGGTCTGCTACCTGGAGGAAATGGTAATTTAGAGATAAATGCTAATATTTAAAGTGTAGAGTGATTATCCATATTATTGTAATGCTCGGCAGATTATTGATTTTTCTTCAATAAAATAATTACAATATATGAATGCAATTGTGTTATTCTAGAAAAGTGTAAATTTCATGAAAGTTTTTTCCCTATTTCCCAAGGACTTGAAGTTTTGATTCCTGAAGTAAAAGGTAATAAACAAATAAATGTGAATATTTTTCAGTTTTTTTTTTTTACTAAAGTCCAAATGGCCCCGCATCGAACAGGACAAAACCATCTGGTGCTATACGGGGCCATGTGCACTTCAAAATCCAAACCTTGTTCATGCTGTGTAACAATGTCTAGATTCTGCACTGCAGGCACTGAATGGGCTTAAATTTAGTCCAAATTTCAGCTTGACCGAACTCTGCCAGACAGCTGAATTCCGGACCCAAATTGTTAAAATCCAAGTCTGAATTCGTCAAATATGGATCCAAATTGAAAAAAAGTTTTGAATTTTTGTAAAACTGGTGCTGTGTGAATATTCTGAATCCTACACTTGGAATTGGGTTCGGATGCAAAAAGCACTGATTTAATTCGGACAACGAATGCATCTGGCAATTGTTAAAGATTCGCTAGGTACGGGCCAATTCTAACTGGAATATTTTAAGTAGAAATTAAGTAGAAAAATGAAAAACCAATCTTAAAATTAATTATATCTTTTACTGAAGTACATCTCATTATTTTTTAAGGACCTAAAGGTGGGATCCTTGGAGAAAAAGGTAATTTACAAATAAATGTACATATTAAAAGCACTGGAAGATTCTGTAGCATTAGCGTACCTCTAAAAATTTATAAAAATCACTAACGTTACACAAATGTTTTCTTTTCTTTTCTAAGTTCTGGAAGGTCTGCTACCTGGAGGAAATGGTAATTTAGAGATAAATGCTAATATTTAAAGTGTAGAGTTATTATCCATATTATTGTAATGCACGGCAGATTATTGATTTTTCTTCAATTAAATATTTACAATATATGAATGCAATTGCGTTATTCTAGAAAAGTTTAAATTTCATTAAAGTTTTGTCCCCATTTCCCAAGGACTGGAAGTTTTGATTCCTGAAGGAAAAGGTAATAAACAATTAAATGTGAATATTTTTCAGTTTTTTTTTTTACTAATGTCCAAATGGCCCCGTATCGAACAGGGCAAAAAAATCTGGTGCTGTACGTGGCCATGTGCACTTCAAAATCCAAACCTTGTTCATGCTGTGTAACAATGTCTGGATTCTGCACTGCAGGCGCTGAATGGGCTTAAATTCAGTCCAAATTTCAGCTTGACCGAACTCTGCCAGACAGCTGAATTCCGGACCCAAATTGTTAAAATCCAAGTCTGAATTCGTCAAATATGGATCCAAATTGAAAAAAGTTTCTTTTTTTTGTAAAACTGGTGCTGTGTGAATATTCTGAATCCTACACTTGGAATTGGGTTTGGATGCAAAAAGCACTGATTTAATTCGGACAACGAATGCATCTTGCAATTGTTAAAGATTCGCTATGTACGGGCCAATTCTAACTGGAATATTTTAAGTAGAAATAAAGTAGAAAAATGAAAAACCAATCTTAAAATTCATTTTATCTATTACTGAAGTACATCTCATTGTTTTCTAAGGACCTAAAGGTGGGATCCTTGGAGGAAAAGGTAATTTACAAATAAATGTACATATTAAAAGCACAGGAAGATTCTGTAGCATTAGCATACCTCTAAAAATTGTATAAAAATCACTAACGTTACACCAAATGTTTTCTTTTTTTTTTATAAGTTCTGGAAGGTCTGCTACCTGGAGGAAATGGCAATTTAGAGATAAATGCTAATATTTAAAGTGTAGAGTGATTTTCCATATTATTGTAATGCTCGGCAGATTATTGATTTTACTTCAATTAAATAATTACAATATATGAATGCAATTGCGTTATTCCAGAAAAGTGTAAATTTCATTAAAGTTTTTTCCCTATTTCCCAAGGACTGGAAGTTTTGATTCCTGAAGGAAAAGGTAATAAACAATTAAATGTGAATATTTTTCAGTTTTTTTTTTACTAATGTCCAAATGGCCCCGTATCGAACAGGGCAAAAAAAATCTGGTGCTGTACGTGGCCATGTGCACTTCAAAATCCAAACCTTGTTCATGCTGTGTAACAATGTCTGGATTCTGCATTGCAGGCACTGAATGGGCTTGAATTTTGTCCAAATTTCAGCTTGACTGAACTCTGCCATAAAGCTGAATTCTGGACCCAAATTGTTAAAATCCAAGTCTGAATTCGTCAAATATGGATCCAAATTTAAAAAGTTTAGAATTTTTGTAAAACTGGTGCTGTGTGAATATTCTGAATCCTACACTTGGAATTGCGTTCGGATGCAAAAAGCACTGATTTAATTCGGACAACGAATGCATCTGGCAATTGTTAAAGATTCGCTAGGTACGGGCCAATTCTAACTGGAATATTTTAAGTAGAAATAAAGTAGAAAAATGAAAAACCAATCTTAAAATTCATTAAATCTATTACTGAAGTACATCTCATTATTTTTTAAGGACCTAAAGGTGGGATCCTTGGAGGAAAAGGTAATTTACAAATAAATGTACATATTAAAAGCACAGGAAGATTCTGTAGCATTAGCATACCTCTAAAAATGTATAAAAATCACTAACGTTACACCAAATGTTTTCTTTTCTTTTCTAAGTTCTGGAAGGTCTGCTACCTGGAGGAAATGGTAATTTAGAGATAAATGCTAATATTTAAAGTGTAGAGTGATTATCCATATTATTGTAATGCTCGGCAGATTATTGATTTTTCTTCAATTAAATAATTACAATATATGAATGCAATTGCGTTATTCTAGAAAAGTGTAAATGTTATTAAAGTTTTTTCCCTATTTCCCAAGGACTGGAAGTTTTGATTCCTGAAGGAAAAGGTAATACACAAATACATGTGAAAAATTTACAGGGTTTTTTTTACTAAAGTCCAAATGGCCCCGTATCGAACAGGGCAAAAAAAATCTGGTGCTGTACGTGGCCATGCGCACTTCAAAATCCAAACCTTGTTCATGCTGTGTAACAATGTCTGGATTCTGCACTGCAGGCGCTGAATGGGCTTGAATTTTGTCCAAATTTCAGCTTGACTGAACTCTGCCATAAAGCTGAACTCTGGACCCAAATTGTTAAAATCCAAGTCTGAATTCGTCAAATATGGATCCAAATTGAAATAAGTTTTGAATTTTTGTAAAACTGGTGCTGTGTGAATATTATGAATCCTACACTTGGAATTGGGTTCTGATGCAAAAGCACTGATTTAATCCGGACAACGAATGCATCTGGCAATTGTCACAGATTCGCTAGGTACGGGCCAATTCTAACTGGAATATTTTAAGTAGAAATAAAGTAGAAAAATGAAAAAACTATCTTAATATTCAGTTTATTTTTTACTGAAGTACATCTCATTATTTTCTAAGGACCTAAAGGTGGGATCCTTGGAGGAAAAGGTAATTTACAAATGAATGTACATATTAAAAGCACAGGAAGATTATGTAGCATTAGCGTACCTCTAAAAATTTATAAAAATCACTAACGTTACACCAAATGTTTTCTTTACTTTTCTAAGTTCTGGAAGGTCTGCTACCTGGTAATTGGTAAATGGTAATTTAGAGATAAATCCTCATATTTAAAGTGTAGAGTGATTATCCATATTTCTGTAAGACTTGGCAGATTATTTATTTTTCTTCAATTAAATAATTACAATATATGAATGCAATTGCGTTAATTTAGAAAACTGTAAATTTCATGAACATTTGTTCCCTATTTCCCAAGGACTGGAAGTTTTGATTCCTGGAGGAAAAGGTAATAAACAAATAAATGTGATTATTTTTACAGAGTTGTTCACTAATGTCCAAATAGGCCCGTATCGAACAGGGCAAAACCATCTGGTGCTGTACGTGGCCATGCGCACTTCAAAATCCAAACCTTGTTCATGCTGTGTAACAATGTCTGGATTCTGCACTGCAGGCGCTGAATGGGCTTGAATTAGGTCCAGCTTTCAGCCTTACCGAACTCTGCCAGACAGCTCAATTCAGGACCCAGATTGTTTAAATCCGGGAAGTGGATGCATCAAATTTGGACCAATTTCCCTCAAAAAATCCAAACTATTTACCCAGTGGCTGGCTGCTTATTTTGCTAAAATCTATCTTTACTAGAACTCCACAGCAGCTCATGTTAACCAAATGGGATTAACCAATCAGAAAACATGAATGTATATAAATCTCCAATACTTCTCTAGGACCTCATCTGTCTTTGCTGCTCCTTAACAGCACAGCTCAGAGTAACGCTGCCTCCTGCTTTTAGTGGGCTGATGTGGCTTTATTTATGTTTATTACTACATGGTGAATATAGTCTTGTCCCTAAATAATTGTTTGACTTTATTCTCTCTATATTTAGGTCTGTATCCATTTATTTATTACTCTAATGATCACTTTATTGACGACTTTGTTTTATTCCTTATTGTTTTTCCTATTTTTATTTTCTGTAAAGCCTCATTTACATTTTACTTTTTTTTGCAAGCATGCAATTTTTTCTCTGATTTTATATTTGGCTTAAGGTCTCAAAAGACTTATCCAGCCTTTCCTAACTTGCGTGAGACCTCTGTGCCCACGGAGAACGTCTCCTGTAGACCCATTTGCACTTGCATTGAACATCTTGGAATTCCTGATCTCCGTTAGTGAATCGAACTAGTGTGGCCTTCATCACAATGCAGTCTGTCCATGGCCTTATTCTTACAAGGTAAAATTCCCAATATAGTGTTATGTTTGTGGCCAGTAAGTCTTTGTGAGTGACTTTATGAGTCTGTTTCTCACTGGCTGCTCCTGCCTCCTCATAGGTGCAACACTGTTTGTGTACCTACAACCATGGGAGACTCACCTGCACAAGGTCAGAGCCTCCAGGTACTGATCAATGCAGTAGTTCCTGCCTTTTTAGAATTCACATACCCGTCACCTTAGTGAGGGAGCTGGTTAGGGCCATGAAGTGTTATTGAAAGGATAACAGTCCTGAACCTCACAACCTAAAGGGTCAGGTCCAAGCCAAAAAAGGCCCCTTATGTCAGAGAATCATTGAAGTTAGACTCCCAAGTTCAGCGCAGCTCTTGGCCCGTTATCTTGAGGGAGATGGACAGCATTTTCTTTGACTTGACAGGTGTCAGGAACACAGTTTAGTAGACGGAACATAAGATGCAGAAAGATGCTGAAGGCAAAAAACCAAGTTCGCAGTACCAAAGGATTAGACAAAGCGAATAGTCGGGGAAGCCAGAGGTCAGGACAGGCGGCACAGGTTCAGAAGCGATGATACAGGCAAGGGTCAAAATCAGGAACAGGATCAGGATACAACAGGAGAGTCTCTGAAAGTCTTTACACAATCAGGAGCACAGTACAACTGAGCAAAGAGTGAAGGGTGTGTGCGACTTAAATAAGGAAAGTGGGTGGTCTTGTTAATTGAGGTTTCACCATGGTCTCCACCTCCTGTACCTTTAAAAGTCTTTGTATCGGCGTGCGTGTGCCCTTTGATTTTCCTTCTGTGTGGTTGCACATGGAAGCAGCAACGTTCTCATGAACAGACTTCTGTTTTTGCTGTGTTCGTAAGCTGGTGTCCGTATGAACGGAGTTCTGTCTGCAGTATAGGTGAGTAGCGTTCACATGAACAGAGGTGGCGTTTCACTGCAAAGTGGGAGAATTTGTCTCTCTCTCCGTCTTATGAAGTTCAATTCCTACGTTTTGAGATAGATGCATCTGAATGTGTCCTATGCCTCCCACAGTTGAGGATCATCACAATATGAAAGGAAATAAGGAATGTTCTGTGGAAAGACCAGATTCCCCTTTGCTTTTTTGCTCATTTAATGAGTCGATTCATCCAGGACCCCTTCTTTATCAAGCCATACAACGTTTAAAGGACAGATTTCTTCAGGAGACAACTTCTTATGATCAGCTGGTCACCTCTCACCCCAGACATCTGCAGCACACTCCGCTTGTGTCTGCTCCACATGAATGCCTGGAATAGCAAGGTGATTTCGACCCACTCCAGATTACATTGTGGAATTGGACACAAGCTTATGGGGTTTAGGAGTGACATGTGTGGATGTTGCTACAGGTGACCTTACATATCAACTGTCTGGAATTGATTGCAGGCTCACTTGTCATTCTCCGTATAGCCAACCATCTTTCTAACTGCTGTGTCTTATTTAAAATGGAAAACATTTCTGCAGTACAGTACAACCATCAAGGAGGAGCAAGGTCTGTAGGTAATAAAGGAAATTTTGCTTTCAGTGCAACATTACACTACAAGTGGGTTATCGTCCGAGATCAACATACTGGACAGCGGACTGGCTTTCTAAGCATTGGAGAGACTCCAGTGATTGGCAGAAGCACCAGCGGATGCCTTTCTTCAAGAATAGTCAAAACAGGGTGCTTTCACATTTTCTCCATATACCATGATTTCCAAAGTACTGTTCAAGTTCTTCAGGAATGGCTGAATCAAGGAGCTCACGCATTTTTATTCATTTAATAAGGTTGTGCAGTCTGCTATATCGGTGGCTCATGTCCCAGTGCAAAGTTCTCGGATTGGTCATGATCCCTTAGTGTGCATTGCATCTTTGTGATATCAACTTAACACAACCTCCTGCTCACAAATATTATATCTTCTGGCATTTGGGTCTCATTCTTTGTTTCCTTCAGAACTGGTCAGATAACGTGGATTTGTGTCTAATGTCACCCTCCTTTTGTGTCGTGTTTCCTTGCAACGCGTTCCGATGTGCACACCTTTGATGTTGAGGCATTTTCTTTTTCTTCAGGTAGGGTTACTTTCTCTATTTCCAGATGTGCAAAGTCGGATTCCTCTTCGGTATCCTTACTTTCAGGATATCCCTGAGCTCTGCATTGTCTTCATTCTGTCTCGAAATCTAGAGGTTACTTATCCTCCGTGCTCTTACCATTCTGGTCATAACCTTATTTCTTATATCCAACCTCACAAACTGGTCTCTTCCACTACTTTGGCTCAGTGGATCCATCCTTTGGTGTGCAGATTAATTTCCATAGCATAATGGAGTAAGACAAATGACAATCATATATTATATGTGAGTGTGCGGCAGCATCTCAGGGCCTTGTAGCAGGAGCCTCTTTGGGTGACATCCTGAGATCTGCATGCTGGCCTCGAGTGGATACATTCAGACAATTTCATTTCCATCTTTCTGCATGAGCAGTGCGTTAAAACAGCTAAATTTGAAGCCTTTTGTCGTGTAATAAAATTGTATATTATGCTATCTTATAATCTTAATTGTATTAATGACAGGAGGCAAATATTTTCCAACCCTTTATCTTGCCTTCCCTTCTTTGGAATTTAGGTCCAATTTCAGGATGGGTATGTATGTCTTCAGGTTTGAATTAAGATTGCATTGTTTGACTTGCTCTTGTTTTGCTGTGATATACCGAAAGTGTAATCTATGACTAGCTTTGATGGCTTGCTTATTTACCGTGTCCATTCCCTTGATTTACCTTGGTTTTTAAGTCTTTGTCTCGCATATCAGCTTGAGTTTCGACTCCAGTATTTTGCCTCATGAGCCATTGTTTTTCATTCAAGTTTGGAAACGTCACGAGACTTCTTTTATTTGTTTTTTACGTTATCATTGTTAGCTGTTAGTTTGCGGCATGTGTTTCTCTATAATGCTTGAGGCTCGCAGATCGAAAGAGTAGGTGCTAGAGAACTATGGGAGATTTATTTACCTTGACATTTTCTTATAATATACGGTTGTATATTGTCTTACGTGGGATTGCCATACAAATATTAAATTTTTTACTGCTACCTTTTTTCCCCTGAATTGGTTACTTTTTCTCCCTTGATTTGTCAGCCAAATGGTGGGAAAATGCACCAAGTATGTATTTTGCCGTACACTGATTGGCCCAGTTTTGAAAAGATAAGTTCAAAAATCCCAATGGTTTTTTGGTTATGGATCTTCACTTGGTGCCACAGGTAGAGGGGGCTAAAACTCAAATCCAGTAGAGAAAATAGTAATAATTTAGAAATGATGTAAAAATGCATCCAACACAAACCTTATCGGAAGTGAAAAGCAACGTTTAGACTCAACGTTTAGTCTTTATCAAGCCATGAAGGTTCTTGTGAGAAAATGTTGCCGTTGGCTTCCGATAAAGTCTGCCTTGAATGTTACCGGTGTGCCTTGATTATTTTCTATTTTCTTACCTATATTTGCGGGATTTTATTTGTGGATGAACTAAATACTTTTGCAATGCTCACGATTAGTCAGAATAAATGTAGGAAAGTATTGATATCATTTGATGAATGTATCAACGTAGTCAATCTCAATTTATGAAATCCTGAGGACAAGAAAGCTGGATTTCTGCAGGAACAGGTACTTTTGGAATTCATTTTAATATTTAAAGTATCTGGTGACTCTGAAATAATGTAAAAGGTATATGTGTCTGAAAATCACATTTTTTTCTAAGGTCCAGAAGGCAGGATTCCCGGAGTAAATGGTAATTTATAAATCAATGTGAATAGTTTCTGTGTGAAGAGACTCTGCATCGTTTTATTGGCATTAAATTGTCAAATGGTGTGCATGCAACAACATATTTTTTGTTTTAATATATAATATGATAAAATGTCATTTAAATTCTAAATCAATTTTATGTTTATATATATATATCCTTTTAATCTAGGATTATACGTCTATTAGTCCAAACACACACACACACACAACGTATTACATACATGTATACATGATGAACACATCATTCATGTTAATTACCTTTTTTCAGTGGCGTACCTTGTGCATTTGGCAACCGGGGCGGGTCCTATTTTTGGCACCCCCTCCCCCCACTTTAAAATGTAAAAAACAACCGTAATTTTTAAAAATGTATTTAGCACTGAGCAGTGTTTGTGTGTTTGAATGTACGCATGTTTTTGTATGGAGTATATTTGAGCGAATATAGGTGTGTGTTTGTATGTAGTGTTGGCGTTTGAATGCAAGCATGCATTTGTGTGTAGTGGGGTTTTTGAATGCAGTGGTGTGGTTATATATAATGGTGGGGTTTGAATGAAGTGTTGATGTTGAAATACAGGGGTGCATTTGTGTTAAGTGTTGGCGAGATTCTGAGATGTATGCACATATACACATACACACACATATATACACACTGACACACATGCAGGTACATAGACAAACAGACACACACTGACACACATACAGGTACATAGACAAACAGACACACACTGACACACATACAGGTAAATAGACAAACAGACACACACTGACACATATGAAGCCACAGAGGCAACTCTAGGAACAATATATGGGGGGTGGGGGGGCACATAAGATACCACAGTCAAAACTGTGACACACACTAAAAACTTTCACTAGGAGATGGGGTAATATGCTGCCATTGGCTGTCAAATGGTGGGAAAATGCACCAAGTATGTATTTTGCAGTACAATTTTGAAAATATTTGTTTGAAAAATCCCAATGGTTTTTTGGTTGTGGATCTTCACTTGGTGCCATACAGGCAGAGGTGGCAAAAACTCAAATCCAGTAGAGAAAATAAGTAGTAATAATTTAGAAATTATCTAAACATGAATCCAACACAAACTTTATCGGAACAGCTAAACAATCAAAATAAAAAAAAAAAACCTTTTCTTAATTTTAATCTTTCAATCATTTAGTAGTGAACTCACTTATTTGTTATCCTTATGTGAGATTGCAATATTTAAAGACACCAAATAAGGGAGCTGTCTACTAAACACATACACATTTATATACACACACACAATAACACAATATATGTATGTCTGTGTGTGTGTACATCTGTGGTGTTGTGTGTGTATATACACATACTCAATCAGAGACATACACCCACATAACCACAGACACACACACACACACACACACACAATCACAGACCCACACATACAATCCCAGACCTACACACACAATCACATACATAAACACACATATTCACAACACACACACTTAACCACAGAGATGCACGCACAATCACACACATAATCACAGACATACACAAACATAATCACAGACCCACACACATACAATCTGTAACGGATCACCTGGCACTCCGACTGGGTACCTCCATTGTTGGATGCTCCTAGTGCTTCCCGAGGGCTCCAAGCCCTCCACTTGACACCATAACCACCGCAGACCCCACGAACCGCCACAGCTTGGTTAGGGTCTCGCCGTTTACTACCCACCCTGGACCTACGACAAGGCTCCAGGTTTCAGTGGGTGAACCTCTCTTTCCCCAGAGAGGGAAGCAGGAACAAGCTCTTAAAAGAGCTTAGTGATTATCCAAGGGAGTATGAAGAGCATAGCAATCCCTTGTAGCTGTTTCCCCCAATAAGAGACAGGACTCTAGATTGAGGGTGAAGTAGAACTGGTTTAATGAGCACAAAGCCATATCTTATATACAGTTTTCCCCACAAGGTTACCACCCATGTGGACCTTGTGGAGCACAGGACACAAAGTCACAACAGCCAATCAACACAGTATTGTACAGTTAGACACTCCCAACTAATGTACACAAACCCTCTCCTCTGCCTGTGATACAATTACCAAACACAATGGACTAACTCAATTGCCACAGGCAGAAAACATCCAGTTTTAGCCAAAGTCCAGAAACACCCCAAAACAATAACATATCCCCACAAATCCTACATCCCTGGATAGCCCTGATCCGAGTGAACAACATATCCAAATCCAAAAATCACCCAGATCAGAGCAGTGGTTCAAAAGTTTTATGGAAGTCACATTTGACCGAGCACAAGCATGGCTTTCATGCCCAAAATAGTTCCACAGATTTAGGCCGTGCGGCCGGTCTATCTTCTCCTCTATCCTGGAGATAATTGGCTTAAGTGGGTGTGGTAAGCCAATTATCTCCAGGTACAGGAAATATCTCTATTTAAAAAAAACTGTTACAAAAACCACATAAAAATACATAACTCATATAATACAATGTTTAACCTATATGTCCAACATATCCCCAGATAGCTGAGATCTGAGTGCTCAATATGTCCGAACAGCGCCCAGATCTCACGAATACAGTTGGATCGCCATGTGGTTAAAGTTGTCTCTTTTGACCAACCGCAAGCATGGCTTTCATGCCCAAAATAGTTCCACAGATTTTGGCTGTGCGGCTGGTGTATTTTCAATGTTAAAAGTGCCCTATAGTAGGGTGAGGTCAGAAAATAGCAAGGGCTTATGGGAGATTGAGGAGGGACAAAGCAGCCAGTTTAAACTGGTCTGGCAGTGCCCCTGGGACAACGCCCTGCTGGAGAAACAATAGGACAGGATAAAGGGGGAGGGGAAGAGGCACATGTTCCCATGGATTTAAAGGGGCAGAAAAGGTGTTTTAAAATTCAATAATCCCAAATATACTTTTTAAAGCGAAATACACCACAGGGACCATAGTCGCAGGGCAGGAGGATGGCAAGCAGGCCCTTCCAAAAACTCATGGAAAACTCCCTTAAAAATGGGAGTTTGTCACACAATCACAGACACACAATAACATACACATATAATTAGATGTACACACACAATCATCACATACATACACATATTTAATAAGAGGTCCACCCAACCTTCCTAACTCGCTCTGGGAGGGCTGGAGTGAAGGGTTGGTGGTCAGTGGTTGTTACTGAGATCTCTGTGCTCTTCTTGCACAGGTCCCTTGCATGCACTGTAATGATGCTGATCCCGGGATGACGTCATGTCCCAGCTGCCGTCTCACTGCATTGCGAAGACAGTCAGACACAGTCAGATGCACACAGTTATACACATATACTGTCAAATACCGTCACATGCACACAGTCCCAGGCACATAGTCATTCACACAGTCAAACACACAGTTACAGGCAGACAGTCACACACAGTTACACACACACAGCTACAGGCAGAGAGTCAAACACACACACACAGTAACAGGTATTAGCACGCACAATTACAGGCAGACTTCATCACAGGTACAGGCAGCGCCAGCATCACACATTCATAGGGAGACAGTCACACACACTCAGTTACAGTCACACACAGTCACACACACAGTTAGAGGCAGACAGTTATACACACAGTCACAGGTAGACAGTCACACACACAGTCATAGACAGTCACACACAATAGCAGGCAGACAGTCACACATACAGTCACAGGCAGATAGTCACACACTGGCACAGGCAAAAAGTCGCACAGGCAGGCAGTCATACACGGAGTCATAGGCAGACAGTCACACACACAGTTGCAGACAGTCACACACAGACACACAGTCACAGACAGACATTCACACACACAGTCACAGGTAGAAAGTTACACACTCAGTCAAAGGCAGTGACACACCGTCACTGGCAGAGAGTTGCACACAGTCACAGGCAGACAATCAAAGACACTGTCACAGTCACAGGTAGACAGTCAAACACATGGTCACAGGCAGTCACACACACAGTCACAGATAGACACAGTTACACACACACACACACACACACACAGCACAGACTCTCACCTACTGGAGGAGGAATGGTAACTGAAGTCCCTGGTCTGTAGGTGTTGGAAAAGCAGAGACCTCTTCCTGCTTCCCCTCTGTGTGCAGCAGTAGCAGGTGGAGGCCACCTTTAACTCCATCCCATCTGCAGATTATGCTCCACCCCCACAGCCAATTTGGCTCCACCCCAACTCTCTGTGCAGTTCTCCTGCTCCTGGCCCCTGCGTGTGTGAGCTGTGTCAGCTGCCCAGCGCCCACACAGCTCACACCTCACCAAGCCTGGCCAGCCCTGGTGGTACCCCCTACCTTGTGGCACCCAGGGTCCACTGCCCAGTACGCCATTGCCTTTTTCTAATACATAAAATGTTAATAAAAAAAGGTTCTAATACCTAAAAGGTTAATTTAGAAATGAAGCAAAAACTTCATTATTTAGAAGTTATTCTGTGTGAAGAGATTCTGGGTAATGTGTCGAGGAACATACACAACTAACCTCTTTCTGCCATAGTTTACATTATAATGACTTTCATTTTTCCTCAGTAATTTACATTTTAGAGTGTATTTAAATAATTATTCCAATGGATATGCTGTTTCATTTAATTACAAGATTTCTCATTTATTTGTAAGGGCCAGAAGCTTGGATCCCTGAAGGAAAAGGTAATATTAGATATTAATTTGAATAATTAAACTAGTCTTACCGCAATAGGAGGAGATAGAATGTAATTTTCTGTCACTGGTGATATGCCTGGCCGTAAAGGGGAATGTTATAGCCAAGCAAATTATTTATCTTAGCAATACACAAACCTAATAACGTGGTGAAATGCAGTCAAATATATAGAGATGCTTAGTTACTATAGTTATTCACTAAAGTTGGTCTGAGCTGACGATAGAGGAATTCAAGTACTCAAAGAGCTCTCAGCACAGTTTGTTCAGTTTGCACTTTGGTTCCTCCAAGTACACTGCGGGCAGTTGTAGAACATGGTGCAATCTCACATACAATGAGTTTGTGGCATATTTACTCCCAGGTCAGAGAGGCGTTTCAGACATGAAGTAAAGCTCAGGTCTTCTGGGTGGATAAGGGATGTGCAAGCTATACAGAGCTAAAATGGGAATAACCAGAACTGAATTTGCCTTTTATTCACTAGGATTCAGCTTGCAATGGTATTATAAAAAATCTGACCTGAGAATTAAAAATTTATCATTTTTACTCTCTTGTAGATATGACCACAGTTGGCAAGGAGTTTATTACAGCATTTTTGCAGAATGCCAATTCTCAAAATCCTTCGAAAATGCAACTTTTTGTGACTGCCATCTCAAGTTCCACCACAATCACTGTCTCTGTTACTGGGTCTAATTTTAAGACTGAAAAGAAGATTGAGAAAGGACAATCTGTAGGAATTGAAATTTCGGAATCCATAGAGGTTTTTGGGTCAGGCACATCCTCCAAATCAGTGATCCTAAAATCAGATGCGGAGATTACGGTCGTTTCACAAAGTTATAAAGATGGTAGCACCGACAGAGCTTTGCTTTACCCAACCCGTAGATGGGGCTTGCTGTATTACATCATAACCCCTCCATGGGGACCTGACACAGAGTATAAAGAGTTTTCCGTCATAGCTTATGATAAGACCACAACTGTCGATATTTATCTCAAAGGAGGCATAAACTTCAAAGGCCAGGTTTATCCGAAAGGTAGCAAGCTGACAATAGCCATGGAGCCATACCAAGTAGTCCAGCTTCAGAGTGCAGATGATCTCTCTGGTACAAGGGTGTTAGCCCAATATCCCGTATCTGTTCTAAGTGGGCACACATGCACCCAGAAATACGGACATTGTAGTCATGTCTTTGAACAGCTCTTACCTGTTGAAAGTTGGGGAACTAGATTTTTCATCCCAAGTTTATCCTTCCAGCCTAATCCAGATATTGTAATTGTTGGGGCCTTCAAAGATACAAGGATTGACTACAAATCAGGAACACAAAAAGGAACAAAAATGATAGCAGATGGGGAGGTGATACAGTTTGAGATCACACCAGCATCACCTCTGACTATGCAAGCTAATGGTGGAATTCAGGTTTTGTTTTATGGAACTGGAGGGTTGTTAAACAACCAAAAACTTATACCATTCCTTACCAAAATACCAGCTGAACAAGAATATGGCTTTAAATATCTACTCCTTGGGGAACCTGATATGGATAGCAATATGGGAATTATCACAATCCAGTCCTTGGGTAGGAAAGACATGAAGATTGATGGAAAGCCTGCTAAAGGAATAACTTGGGAAGAATTTCCTGACTCAGAATATTCATGGGGAGAATACCGTTTTGGACAGAATGCCACACCTTACCTCTCACATCCTACAATGCCGTTTGGTCTCCTCAGCATTGGTTATGGTAATGAATGTGGTTATGGATCTGTGGCCCCTTGTATTAAAGGTAAATTATATTTTAGAATATGTATCACTGTTTTAAATGTAAAATATTTTTATATACTATTTTAACAGTGATAGGATGTTCCAATGACTTTGAAATAAAAAAAGTGACCAAAGTAATAATATAAAAACATGACTCTATTTCCTAAACTAACATTTTAATGAGAGCGCTATCACTAAGTTTAAAATGAGCTCTAGCGGTAGATAACATCAGGCAAACACAGCTCTACCTGACCACAACTACATAGCATTATATCAGACTCTCACAGAGTTCAGTTGTAACTCTGTTGTAAAGGCAGATGAGATTTGTTGAGTGAAAGTCACCAAAATTGAAGGTCTGAGTCCTGACTGCAAAGCAATGGACAATAAACTCTGGAGAAGTCTCAAATTAATAATATTTCACTATAAAGGTGAATTCAATTGAATTCCAGTGATAATGAATCCCTCAAAATGTCCATGTGTATATATGAGGAATTGTTATGGTTTAAGTTTCAGCATTCTGTCAATATAAATATATCAAAACTAGCTATTCGTGACTTTTACTATTATTATTATTATTATTATTATTATTATTATTATTATTATTTCAGGGACTTGACAGTTATTGTCTTGTGAAAAACTCATGGGGGAAAATTAGTCAGCCCAGATCATGCATGAGTTTGGTGAAGGTTTACTAAGGGAGTGGCTGTTTTAATGTTTGGCTTTATTTTTATACGTCCTGTATCTTAAAATCTAGAAGCAAATGTTGATATACTCAAACATTTAGAACTTTGGCTAAATATTTTATGAATATACCGTATTCACTCTAATCTAATGCTCACCTCTACTTTTGAAACCTGGAAGCTAAAAAATGTTTTTTTTGCTGGTGAATGTAATGTGCATTTATATTAGAAGATACTACTAAACAACATTGTGCTACAATGGAAATGTTTGTTTCCATATACCATAGTAACATTGATGGTATTTCAATTTTAGTGTTACATGTTAAGTCTATTCTTTCTTAAGCCCTCTTTCATGACTGAAATTTGCCTGTGTGAATTCGCCAAAATGAAATTCGCCTGTGTGAATACACCTGTATGAATTCACCAATTCTAGCCCCGCACAGACTTTATGTGGATGTCCAATCACAGACATTCCAATGCAGCTCAGTGAGAAGTCTTTGAAAGGCAATTACTCTTGAATTACTCTTGAGTTTATCTTCACTTAAATGAGTTAAATGAACCAGGAAGTTAGGGGACATGCTGCCTTTTTGACAGCCATGAGGATGTAACAAGGTCCATTTATAAAATAATCAATTCCTATTGAAATTTGCCATTTTTGCAAAATAAAAAAATAGGACACATTCCTCACACATAAACATTTTCGGCAAGCTACCATACCGTTTGGTCTCCTCAGCATTGGTTATGGTAATGAGAGTTACTTTACTGGTATAGAAACTGACAAACTTCTCTGTCGGCAAATAATTCCACAGCTTTTCCATCCTAAAGTCTGAAAGGGTGACCTTTTGTTTTTGTACACTCCTATTAATGAACAGGTTACCAGAGACGTTAGCATGATTGTTGGTTTAACTGCGTCTGACAGCCTTCAGTCAGTTTACATAGTGTAGTCCTCGGTCATCAGTCAATTAACATTGTGACTTCAACAGAGAAAAATAAGCCAGTGACATATTACTTCTGAATACGGTAGAAATAAAAAAATGCGATTTTGAAGACTTGTATTATTTAAAATATCAAAACAAAATAAACAAACATGTCAGAGAACCACCTTAAATGTTTAATATGTCAACATTCAATGAGAGGACAATGCCCATGTGTCCTGCTCTCCTGTGAAAATGTTTGAAAACACAACTGTGTCCCACAACAAGCTGCCTGTTTCACAAAACGAAATGTGGTGGTTATAAACCAGTACAACAACTTTCTTTGTTTTTAATAATAACGTCTAATGTGTTTTTACAGAGGGGCAAACTGAAGAAGAGAATCTTATCAACCTGGAGCTTCAACAGGGAGGTAGGTATTTGTTGTCCATCTTATGTAGCACATACATTGTATCCATATTTGCAAGAAACAAGTCCTTGAAAAGTTCTCTGAGATCATTGCTTAGATTGGCTAAAACCATTTAAGCAGAGTTAGTTGACACAGGGAGAATAGAAATAAAGGCCACGACAATGTAACAATGGTTCACTAGTAACAAGATATGTCAGAACTTGTTTAAAAAAAACTATATAGCTGCTGTTACTCAACATTGGCTGAAACCATCACACGGGGGAATACCAGAGAGGAGAACAAAAAGCAAGGAGATGCTGGAGGTACTGACGTTACACCAAAACCTTTTAACATTATGATGTTGTGCTTTACATTACAGAGTTTGGATCAGGAAACCCACTAGGGAGAGAGTTTATCACTGTCTTCATGCAAAATTACGACCCTAAAGAGGTTCCAGATGTTGAGTTGGTGGTGGTTGGCTCTTCACCGTCCACTGCTGTTTCTGTCACAGTGAACAAGTCTGGGTTTAAAAAAGAAGTTACACTTGCCAAAGGCCAACTGGCTTCAATTCATTTAACGGGAAATGTTGAGCTGATTGGGACAGGCACATTTTCATCTTCAGTGATAGTCCGAGCTTCAGCAGATATCAGTGTGTTTTCCCGAAGTTACAAACGCCTCAGCTCTGACTCAGCCTTACTTTACCCTGTGAGTGAGCTCGGAGTTGAGTACTACATTGTTACTCCTCCATGGGGACCCAGTAACCAGTATACAGAATTCTCTGTAGTTACTTATGATAAGCCGAATATTATCGATATCTATCTTAAAGGTCTTGTCACTTTTAATAAAGTGAAATATCCTGCTGGAAGCAAATTTACCGTGGTTCTGGAACCCTTCCAAGCAGCTCAGTTCCAGAGCATTGATGATCTGTCTGGGACAAAAGTCATTTCTAAATATCCAGTGGCTGTCCTATGTGGACACACATGTTCTATGAAAAATGGACACTGTGATCATGTGTATGAGCAGCTGTTACCTGTGTCAAGTTGGGGATCAACATTCTTCATCCCAGGCTTGTCCTTTCAAAGTAAATTTGACATTGCTTTTGTGGTGGCCTCACAAGATACAACTCTGGATTACCAATCTGGTTCTAAAAAGGGTACAAAGCAAGTCAGAGGAGGAGAGGTCAGTCAATTTGAAGTCAGTGCCTCCTCACCCTTGTATATCACAACCAGCAGCAAGTTGGAGATCTTGTTTTATGGCACAGGTGGAACATTTAACGGAAAAATATTCGACTCATTTTTTATCAACATGCCCGACGTAGACAAGTTTGGAAACATTTATGTTATAGTTGGACAAAACCTGTTTGATACAAATATAGCTGTCCTTATAACGAAGACCTCAGAGAAATCAATTACTATTGATGGTAACTCTATGAGTGGAATACAATGGAAAACATTTCCAGAAACCGAATACTCGTGGGGAGAATATAATCTTGGAACAGGATCGAGCAAACATGTTATAGAAAACAAAAATTCTCCATTTGGTCTCCTGAGCATTGGATTCTCCGATCAGATCGGATATGGCTTAGTTGCTCCAAGTCTTGTGGGTGGTAAGTTTCTGATGTTTCACTGAAACACAATTTCCACAACATTTTCTTAAAATTAATTAAGACATTTTAAAAACTGCAAGAAAATTAAAACATCTAAATTCTAATAGGGAATAATAGGGATTTAGGCATTAACATGAGGAAACCAATTAAAGGGTTACTCCAAGCACCATGACCACTTCAGAGATGTAAAGTGCTCATGGTGCCTGCAGTCTGTATAAGCAGCAATGCGCTATGAAACGCTGCACATACAGAGTTTAACCCCTCTGCCGGAGGTGGAATTACACAGCGACATCGGGGCATCACTAATCAACCGGACACAAGAGTTGTGGACATGCTAATGTCAATTCTGTGCAGAGCATTTTGTCAATAGGCATCGATTGGTGGCACAGACCACCCTCCGTGTTAATCATGTCCTCCCATCAGCCCATCCTCCCACTACATCCCTCTCCCCCAGCTAGGGCAAGTGATGTCAGCAGAAAAGAATTGGCTGCTGGAACAACTTGGCCCCGACGCTGGATTGGAGATTAGTTTAAACTAAAAATAAAAAATAATATTACAAATATTGGGAGAGGTGAGCCGGCACAGCAAGGGATACTGTAACCAAAAACTGTGTTTTCATGAAACCCTTTAAGTCTATACACACGTTAGTTAACTTGCTTCTAAATGTACAAATTTAAATATATCTTGTCCGATTGATTATTTCTGCCAATGACATGTAGTAGAGAATAAAATAAAAGATCCAGTGTCTCCAAATACAGTGACGGCATTCAGTTCATAAAGCATTATTTTATGGCCATTTCTTGACCTTCGATGTTGACTGTCTCGGAGTGCCGTTCCATGATTATAATCAATGTTCTTTGAAATTGAATACGTGCTGAGATTTTATCTTTAAAGTATATTTCCTAATAGCTAAGGTGAACAGTCAGATACAAAAAGAAAATGAATATTCATATGACACAGCATCTACATGACTAATCCAGGTTTTCATACCCATGTGATTGATGTGAATATATTTTCACCCTCTTATTCTGTGTCTTCCCTGCCTCAGATCCCGGTTGTTGGCTCTCTGAGTTCTTTTCAAGCTGCTTGTTAGTTTTTTTGTCCGTCTTCTGAATTTTTACCTTCATACTTTCCCTTCTCCAGTCACTTGACCTCTTTTGTTTCTTTCTTTTTATAAAAGAATCAATTCCTATTGAAATCTGACATTTTTGCAAAATAAAAACATTAGACACATTCTTCACACATAAACATTTTCGGCAAGCTACCATACCGTTTGGTCTCCTCAGCATTGGTTATGGTACTGAGAGGTACTTTACAGGTATAGAAACTGACAAAACTACCTCTGTAGGCAGATAATTCCACAGCTTTTCCATCCTAAAGTCTGAAAGGGTGACCTTTTGTTTTTGTACAATCCTATTAATGAACAGGTTACCAGAGAAGTTAGCATGATTGTTGGTTTATCTGCGTCTGACCACAGCCTTCAGTCAGTTTACATAGTGTAGTCCTCGGTCATCAGTCAATTAACATTGTGACTTCAACAGAGAAAAAGAAGCCAGGGACATATTACTTCTGAATACGGTAGAAACAAAAAAATGCTTAAGAACGATTTTTGAAGACTTGTATTATTTAAAATTTAAAAACAAAATAAGCAAACATGTCAGAGAACCACCTTAAATGTTTAATATGTCAACATTCAATGAGAGGACAATGCCCATGTGTCCTGCTCTCCTGTGAAAATGTTTGAAAACACAACTGTGTCCCACAACAAGCTGCCTGTTCCACAAAACGAAATGTGGTGGTTATAAACCAGTACAACAACTTTCTTTGTTTTTAATAATAATGTCTAATGTGTTTTTACAGAGGGGCAAACTGAAAAAGAGACTCTTATCAGCCTGGAGCTTCAACAGGGAGGTAGGTATTTGTTGTCCATCTTATGTAGCACATACATTGTATCCATATTTGCAAGAAACAAGTCCTTGAAACGTTCTCTGAGATCATTGCTTCCTTGGATTAGTCGGGTGGGGAAACAAGAATGTTAAAATCCAAGGACATGTATGTATCTGTGGGAGGGACTCACTCTTGGTGCATGAACCCATCAGCTGGCTGTAAACACCATCACTGTCATGGTTGGTTGAAGATTTTTGTCTGGCTTGAGCTGATTATTGTTAGGAATTGGCAATAAACAAAACTGACACCCTATCTATCTAGCAGTGCTGTTGGTCATTATAGGTGTATGGGAAGCACTTATTAAGTTAAGGTATAGACATAATTATTAGTATGTAATATTTCCTATTTATGAAATAAAATGGACTTATTGATCGCTATAGAAAACGTAATATATATAAATGGTGAAAATGTTCTGCTTTGTTTTGAGTTTTGCTTTTCTTTACATGATATGACAAATCACAGTCAGCGATCAGTAGTAAACATTTGGCATGCATAATAGAGCTTGCTGCAGAAGTAATGTGGGTATTTACTGCTTTTTAAACATCCCTGAAAACCATACAAAACAAGTCTTTTTTTTCAAGTAAGGCCTCAATTTAATATTATTAGATAAGCTTTTCAACTTATGTAATATTTTTGGATAAACCATACCTCCCAACCGTCTCTATTTCGCTGGGACAGTATAGATGTTTCACTTCCTGTCCTACTGTCATGCCTTAGTTCCCCGGTGTCTCACTTTTGGTTACACCAGGGAATTGTCCACAGCAATCATAGCTGAGGCACATCACTAGAAGTACAAGGGCTTTGTTTAGGGCACTACGATCCTGCAGGGATCAATGAAACAATGACCCGGCTACAATTCCCAACAGGCTGACCTTCCACCCTTTCTGAGCGGACTTTTTCATGCAGGTCCACCCTTTCATGCCAATGGCATGATCGTGTCACTCTCTCAACCTCTTTACCACTGGTGTCCTGATTCTGGGACTTGATGATGACGGCGTAATAAAGTTTGTTTTACCTGGTTACCATGAGTGTTTCTCTTGTTCGATGTGCTCAATGAGACTTGGCCTTCTGTTATGTTATTTTTTGGACCTTCTAAGAGATTTTTATATTTTCATTCATTGTTCATGCCCAGTCTGCTTTGTATTGAAATTTGCAAAAAGCTACATTGAATAGATAATAGATAATAAAAAAACATTTCTGATTTGATTAAGGAATCCTTTAATTAATCAAGTCTGTGGATGATGAAACTATAGTTTAATGTCTTTAGAGTCCCAGTTATTATTTTGAACAAACTTTGCTGTAATTGGTGATTGTATACAAAGTAAACTGCAAAACCTTTTAAACAGTGAAAATGTATTTGACTTGCTAAGTCTTGTGATTTATTAGTGTAATTTAACATTACTTGGATAAAGATATATTTACATTTTCTGTATATTTTCCCAGGTGTTAAAGACGTGACTACCATAGGCACCGAGTTTGTAACAACATTTTTGCAGAATCATGATGCCAGAGAAAAACCTCAACTAGAGCTGCTGGTTACAGGAACATCCCCGTCCACCTTGGTATCTGTCACTGTTAATAAATCTGATTTTAAGACTTATGTTAAGGTTGAAGATGGAGAAACCATTTCTATCCCTGTCACAGAACCCGTGGAGTTGCTCGGGACAGGTCCATCCCCAAAATCTGTGGTCATCAAAGCAGATGCTGAAATTGCGCTTGTTACACGCAATTCTAAAGTTGGTAGCTCTGACACAGCTTTAAATTACCCCGTACAACTCTGGGGAACGGAATATTATATTCTTACCCCCCCATGGGGACCAAGCACTGAATTTAAGGAGTTTTCAGTTGGCTCATATGATAAACCCACGACTATTGATATCTATCTAAAAGGTGCATTAATATTCCAAGGCAAGAATTACCCCATGAATAGCATGCTAACACTTACTATGGAACCATATCAAATATTCCAATTTCAGAGTAAAGATGATCTCTCAGGCACCAAGGTAGTAGCTCAATATCCTGTATCCGTCCTTAGTGGGCACACATGCTCCCAGAAGAATGGAAATTGTGGTCATGTCTACGAGCAGCTTCTTCCTGTTGAAAGATGGGGGACTACCTTCTTCATTCCTGGCTTGTCCTTCCAGCCACTCTCAGATATTGTGTTTGTTGTAGCTTCCCAGGTTACTACACTACGTTACCAAACAGGAACAGAAAAGGGGCAAAAAACAGTGGCAGCTGGAGAGGTGGTCCAGTTCAATGTTTCTTTTTCTTCTCCTCTGTTTCTCAAAGCCAGCACAGGAATTCAAGTCTTATATTATGGCACTGGAGGGACATTACAAGGCAAGCCTTTTAAACCATTCCTCACCAACCGACTCGATATGATGAGTTTTGGCCTTGAATATGAGCTCATTGGTCAGGACAAAATAGATAATAATCTGGGTATTTTCACAATCAAGAATTCGGGTATCTCCGGTCTCACCATTGATGAGAAGCCTCTAGAAGGTATTGATTGGAAGAAGTTCCCCAGCTCAGAATACTCTTGGGGAGAATACAGGTTGACTCGTGGCTTCAGTTTTCATAGGGTGAAACACTCTACCGTTCCATTCGGTCTTGCAAGCATTGGATACTCGATAAATATGGCCTATGGATCTGTTGCACCCTGTCTCAAAGGTAAATAAAATACCATTTAAAAACATAAATTATATATCTATTACTATTATTAGTGACACAGGTCCCATAATAGTATGGTAAGAATATAAAACAAGCAATAATTTAGTACAAAAATAATGTGAAAATATATAAAATGGCATATCTGTTAGTGTTTGGATTTTTACGAAAACATGAAATAACATCAATAAATTAGCACAAATAATTAAACCATGCTAGGTGCTGTGTGCACCAAATATCTCCAATGATCTGGGTTACGTTATCCTCAATGCTTGTCTATTCTGCACAGTTTCTGCCTTCTGCCCGTCCCCCTCCTCTTGAAGTACTCTGCTAACTCCCCCCCCCCCCAGATGCTTCTAATTAGAATAGGGATAGTGAAGGTAAGGCCCCATATTAGAGCCCCTAAAGGCAAGTGGCTCAAGGACCGTTGCTTAGTGGCCCCCTTGCCAGTCTCCATGAATGTTAATGGCAGTATTGCTAGGCTTTGAGTGACAGTTTTTTTTTTTAAATCAAACTGCGTGAACACTTTGACAAAAAATGTAAATACTGCACTTTGATGGTAGCTTAACTTGCTTTCACAACCCAAAGACTCATCGCACTATAACCACTGCAATAATCTGAGATGACCATCTCTTGTAGAAGGTTTTCTCTGCTTATTGAATAGCAATGTTCCCTTTAACGGCAATGCAGAATTTATATTTCATATATTTTATTTTAGAATTCATTTCCAGTTTTAGCAGTTAAATCAATGTAAAAATGTTTATGTGTCCTACTTGCAATTCCATAAAAAGTTACATATTTCTGGCTTTGTTTAGGGCAAATGACGGTTGAAATAAAACAGCCAGCGCTACCGGTGAAACAGGAACAACGTAAGTACACACAGCGCAATAATACACACAGGGGGCAGGAAAACAGACTATGGTCAATTTGTATTATCATATAAAAAAACCGAGTTCATTTGTTACAGCTCTGTGTGTAATATTCTGCAATGTGAATGCACCGTCCTGGTGGATCTCCTGACTTGCTCTTGCTCTTTAGAGGTGAAATTCTTTCTCCTCTTTGATCACAACCTACCGACACATAGGCTTTGAAACAGGGAGAATAGAAATAAAGGTCACGACAATGTAACAATGGTTCACTAGTAGTGAGATATGTCAGAACCTGTTAAAAAAAACTATATAGCTGCTGTTACACAACGTTGACTGAAACCATCACACGGGTGAATACCAGAGAGGAGAACAAAAAGCAAGGAGATGCTGGAGGTACTGATGTTACACCAAAACCTTTTAACATTATGATGTTGTGCTTTATATTACAGAGTTTGGATCAGGAAACCCACTAGGGAGAGAGTTTATCACTGTCTTCATGCAAAATTACGACCCTAAAGAGGTTCCAGATGTTGAGTTGGTGGTGGTTGGCTCTTCACCGTCCACTGCTGTTTCTGTCACAGTGAACAAGTCTGGGTTTAAAAAAGAAGTTACACTTGCCAAAGGCCAACTGGCTTCAATTCATTTAAAGGGAAATGTTGAGCTGATTGGGACAGGCACATTTTCATCTTCAGTGATAGTCCGAGCTTCAGCAGATATCAGTGTGTTTTCCCGAAGTTACAAACGCCTCAGCTCTGACTCAGCCTTACTTTACCCTGTGAGTGAGCTCGGAGTTGAGTACTACATTGTCACTCCTCCATGGGGACCCAGTAACCAGTATACAGAATTCTCTGTAGTTACTTATGACAAGCCGAATATTATCGATATCTATCTTAAAGGTCTTGTCACTTTTAATAAAGTGAAATATCCTGCTGGAAGCAAATTTACCGTGGTTCTGGAACCCTTCCAAGCAGCTCAGTTCCAGAGCACTGATGATCTGTCTGGGACAAAAGTAATGTCTAAATATCCAGTGGCTGTCCTATGTGGACACACATGTTCTATGAAAAATGGACACTGTGATCATGTGTATGAGCAGCTGTTACCTGTGTCAAGTTGGGGATCAACATTCTTCATCCCAGGCTTGTCCTTTCAAAGTAAATTTGACATTGCATTTGTGGTGGCCTCACAAGATACTACTCTGGATTACCAATCTGGTTCTAAAAAGGGTACTAAGCAAGTCAGAGGAGGAGAGGTCAGTCAATTTGAAGTCAGTGTCTCCTCACCCTTGTATATCACAACCAGCAGCAAGTTGGAGATCTTGTTTTATGGCACAGGTGGAACATTTAACAGAAAAATATTTGACTCATTTTTGATCAACATGCCCGACGTAGAAAAGTTTGGAAACATTTATGTTATAGTTGGACAAAACCTGTTTGATACAAATATAGCTGTCCTTATAACGAAGACCTCAGAGAAATCAATTACTATTGATGGTAAATCCATTGGTGGAATACTATGGAAAACATTTCCAGAAACAGAATACTCGTGGGGAGAATATAATCTTGGAACAGGATCTAGCAAACATGTTATAGAAAACAAAAATTCTCCATTTGGTCTCCTGAGCATTGGATTCTCCAATCAGATTGGATATGGCTTAGTTGCTCCAAGACTTGTGGGTGGTAAGTTTCTGATGTTTCACTGAAACACAATTTCCACGACATAACATTTTCTTAAAATTAATTAAGAAAATTAAAAAAAAATCGAAATTCTAATAGGGAATAATAGGGATTTAGGCATTAACATGAGGAAAACAATTAAAGGTTTACTCCAAGCACCATGACCACTTCAGAGATTTAAAGTGGTCACGGTGCCTGCAGTCTGTATAAGCAGCAATGCGCTATAAAACGCTGCACATACAGTTTAACCCCTCTGCCGGAGGTGGAATTACACAGCGACATCGGGGCATCATTAATCAACTGGAAACAAGCGTTGTGAACATGCTAATGTCAATTCTGTGCAGAGCATTTTGGCAATAGGCATCGATTGGTGGCACAGACCACCCTCCATGTCACTCATGTCCTCCCACCAGCCCGTCCTCCCACTACATCCCTCTCCCCCAGCTAGGGCAAGTGATGTCAGCAGAAGAGAATTGGCTGTTTGAACAACTTGGCCCCGATGCTGGATTGGAGATTAGTTTAAACTAAAAATAAATAATAATATTACAAATATTGGGAGAGGTGAGCCAGCACAGCAAGGGTTACTCTAACCAAAAACTGTGTTTTCATGAAACCCTTTAAGTCTATACGCACGTTAGTTAACTTGCTTCTAAATGTACAAATTGAAATATATCTTGTTCGATTGATTATTTCTGCCAATGACATGTAGTAGGGAATAAAATAAAAGATCCAGTGTCTCCAAATACAGTGACGGCATTCAGTTCATAAAGAATTATTTTATGGCGATTTCTTGACCTTCGATGTTGACTGTCTCGGAGTGCCGTTCCATGATTATAATCAATGTTCTTTGAAATTGAATACGTGCTGAGATTTTATCTTTAAAGTATATTTCCTAATAGCCAAGGTGAACAATCAGATACAAAAAGAAAATGAACATTCATATGACACAGCATCTACATGACTAATCCAGGTTTTCATACCCATGTGATTGATGTGAATATATTTTCACCCTCTTATTCTGTGTCTTCCCTGCCTCAGATCCCCGGTTGTCTGCTCTCTGAGTTCTCAAGCTGCTTGCTAGTTTATTTGTCCGTCTTCTGAATTTTTACCTTCATACTTTCCCTTCTCCAGTCACTTGACCTCTTTTGTTTCCTACTTTTTTTTATAATGACCTTACTGCATTTAAATATAAAAATATGATATGTCAGAGGTAAATAAAATGACAGGCTTTTTCTATTGACCACGTTTGATAAAGTACTCAGATATCCTGCAATCTTATTTTTAGATCCATGTGCAAGAGCTCGATGCCGGGCTGGAGAGAAATGTGAAGTTAAAGATGGCAAAGCAACGTGTTCTTACAAATATGTGGGCACATGCTGGGGCTGGGGCGACCCACATTACAACACCTTTGATGGCTACAAGTTTGACCTTCAGGGCACATGCACTTATGTTCTGTCCAAGTACAGTGGAGGTGACAGTGGCCTAGTACCTTTCAGTATTGAGGAGAAGAATGAATTTCGTGGGAGCAGCATAGTTGCATATGTCAGAATGGTTACTACCACTGTGCATGGGCACACAATTTCCATTAAAAAGGGAGAAACACCAAGGATTCGGGTGAATATTCTGGAGCATTATTTCAGATTTTTAGAAACAGCCAAATATTGTGAGCCAGGTATTAGCCTGGAAAAAAAAAATACTGCAATGATGGCCTCAAATTTAAAGACAGCTTGGGCTGATTTATTACACTTTACCGAATAAACTTGATTTATTTCGTATTGTTGAATAAAATAACTTTAATTCCTAACAGAACTTACCCCTGCAGGCTATCATCTGATGCACATGACACCACCCTATTCCAAACTGCACTGAGATGTTTGCTTTATGGTATATTGCGTTTATTTGATTTATTAATTTTTATATATTTTATTTTTACTTTTGATTCTTACACCTCTTTGGTAACATAGCCTGAGCCAAGCTTTGGATTTTTTTACAATTAAAGCATGTATTCATGAACCTTAGATTACACGTATAGACCCAAATATTGCAGGTATCCCCTAATTGTAATCCTAAACATTATTATCAATATCTTCTCAGCAGCAAAGTAAAATTAGCGAGAAATATCCCCATTTATTATCATAAAATATCTTCCTTTATACCAATTTATTTTTCTGAAATTTCTCCTTTCTTTAGCCCTATTTATCCAGCATTTAAACTAAAATGAGTCCTTTTCAAGCGTTTTCTTGAATTTAAAAATGTCTTAATTTTCTTTAGGTTGATGGAATTTTACAAAACTTACCAGTGATTTTGGAAGGAGGAAAAATTCGAATAGAGCCGAGTGGAAAAACCGCATTAATAATTACCGATTTTGGCCTGCGTGTTTCCTTTGACTGGAACTGGCAAGTTATCGTAAAATTACCAAGCAGCTACTACGGCCTTACAACAGGTCTGTGTGGAAACTTCAATGAAAATAGTCAAGATGATATGAAAAAATCAGACAACACAACAGCCCGCTCTATCACGGAATGGGCCGAAAGCTGGAAAGGCAACGATAAAGACCCATTTTGTACAGACGCATGTGTCGGTAAATGCCCAACATGTGATGAAAAGGAAAAAAGCAAATATGCAGGCGAAACGTCATGTGGAATGTTAACGAAAGACAAAGGTCCTTTTTCCAAATGCCATCCAGCAATAGATACAGAGAACTTCTTTAACAATTGTGTCTTTGACGTCTGCATGAACGGAGGAGCCAGACTATTCCTGTGCCATGCTCTCGAAGCCTATGCTGCCGAATGCAGAACACAAGGTGTTGATGTTTCTTCCTGGAGGGAAAAGACATCCTGTCGTAAGTACAACTAATAATGAAAATACGTAAGTTTCACAAACAAACTGTGGGCGATAGTTGTGTTCCTGTAAAATATGGGGTATATTCTATCACCTTTTAAAAAAATTATCTTTTTTGTGTTTGCAATCTTTCTGGAAATCGAAAGTTCCATCACATTAGCAAAACATTCAGGTACGATGCATGAGAACAATGGCTACATCATAAACATGGGTAAATTCTGTATACACCAAACTTCTCTAAATATGCCCAAATTAGCCCTTATTTCTCAGGAAACTTGAAATTAGAATTAGTTGCAATTAGGTGTGAGCCTGACACCCAGTTTAACAATATAACTGAATATATAATGCCCAAATCCCAGAGTATTGCAGTATGCAATGATACCTCTTTTATTGGACTAACACAGTATTTCAAAGACAAGTTTTAGAGAGTTTTCCTCTATTCCTCAAGTCCGAAGCAATACTGAGCAATCTGATCGAGTTAAACACTTAAAACAACTGATGTTAGAGAAGGGGAAGGAGGGGGTTGAGTGGGGTGTCATAAATAGCAGACGATGTGCCTCAAAGTGAAAGGTGCAGGTTGGCTGAGAATAGCCAGAAAAGGTAAATAAACAGAGGAGAGTCATTATGTTAGTCCAATAAAACAGGTATCATTACATACTGCAATACTCTGGGATTTTGGCATCTTGTCTACTGGACTAATACGACTAATACAATGTACACTACTATGACAGATACTGAATATATTATGCAGCATTTCAGTTCTCAGTCTAAGTCCACTTGCCCGTTACCTAAATCTGTTGTATGGCTTGAGGAAGCTGCAGACATTTTATATAAAAACATATTGTAGTGTACAAATGAGAACTGAGCTGCACTTGGCTTAATAATCTAGGGGGAAATTGCAATGTGCATAGTCTGGCACTCATCAATGTGCAAAGAAAATCGCAATTCGAGAAGAACATGACATTCTCTGCTCTTCATTCATGATATCTTTAAAGAAAAATCGTGGCCATTAGAATGTTTTATTGATAAAATAGATGCAATAGCTTATAACTAAACAGTGCAGTATTTTTAGGGAATTAAAGATGTCACGGCATTGCTCTGTGTGAGCAGCCAATCAAATTGCTTAATTCAATGACTGTCGTCAATCTTCACAATGAGCACAAACTAGCAGCCAATGACAAGCTGAAACAGAACGCAGGACGTGCTGGGAGTCTGCCTCTCTGCTTCGGCTCCTTATCTGTTGGCCAAAGTCTTTCAAAGTTGAGCTGGACTTTATTTAAAAAAAAAAAAAAAGAATGCAAAATTGGAAAATACACGTTTTTTTTTTGTCCTATAAATGTAATATTTTAAACACATAACACCATGTTCTGTCTTGTTACAAACATGAAACCTGTTTTATATTATGCTGCCCATTTATTGCATATGCTAACAGAACAGATCCACGTTTCTCTTCTGAGTATCATATACATTGCATACCAAGGAGTTTCGTTCAATGGTGAGTTGCAGAGGTCTGACAATAAAAACTGGGAATAACGTTTGTGCATTCCCAAATGTGTTGGTAGAATTCCAAGAATTAAGCTCTTAGGCATTGATTTAATAATATTTCTAAATGATTCAATAGTGTGACAAAAACATTCCAAATGACGTATCTATGACTATTCCCATTCACATGAATGGTGACTTCTGTAGATAAATAATTTAGAACATTTTCTAACAGGTATTGAATCAATTGGAAAGCATATTAAATCGAAGGCCAATATGAAGTAAGGCCTATATGTACTACCTCATGTGGAAATAACAAACATGACACGTGAATTTGATTTGTTATTTGATTGTTATTTTTGCTCGTAGCTATGGAATGTCCTCAGAACAGCCATTATGAAGCGTGTGGTACTGGGTGTCCGGCAAGCTGTGCAGACCGTACGTCTCAGGAGAGCTGCACGGAACCATGCGTGGAGACCTGTCAATGTAACACTGGATTCATTCTCAGTGGTGGCAAGTGCGTGCCTGCGACTAGCTGTGGCTGCAACTACAACGGTTTCTATTATGAACCAAACGAAGGTTATTGGTCTGACGAGAGCTGCAGCTCATATTGTATGTGCGATCCAGCCTCTGGTAAAGTGGTTTGCCAAGAGAAGAAGTGCAAGTCGAACGAGAGGTGTTCAGTTGTTGATGGAAAACGTGGCTGTTACCCGTCCGGCTATTCAACCTGTACATTCTCGGGAGACCCCCATTACATTACCTTTGATGGAAAAAAAATTGATTTCATGGGCACGTGCATCTATCAACTGGTGAAAGTCACCTCAACGGATCCCTCGTTAACACCCTTTACAGTCACAGCTCAAAATAACAACCGTGGCAATCGAGTTGTTTCATCTACTAAGGAGGTTACATTTGAAGTTTTTAATCAAACTATCGTCATCAGTAAAGACTATCCCAGAAAACTTCTGGTAAGAATTGGCTGCAATGCCTGGGAGCAAAAAGCTTAAAACAGTAATAAGCACAAATACCTAACTTTGTATTCAGTGGTACTAAGCAGTGATATCACTATTTTACTTTTCATGAGAAGAAAGTTTTACATTGAGGGTTTTTTATTCTGTATATATCCTACCCTATATATCTGGGATATAGCTATTTACTAACCCTGTATATCTGGGATACAGCTATTTACTAACCCTGTATATCTGGGATATAGCTATTTACTAACCCTGTATATCTGGGATACAGCTATTTACTAACCCTGTATATCTGGGATATAGCTATTTACTAACCCTGTATATCTGGGATATAGCTATTTACTAACCCTGTATATCTGGGATACAGCTATTTACAAACCCTGTATATCTGGGATATAGCTATTTACTAACCCTGTATATCTGGGATATAGCTATTTACTAACCCTGTATCTGGGATATAGCTCTTTACTAATACGGTATATCTGGGATATAGCTATTTACTAACCCTGTATATCTGGGAGATAGCTATTTACTAACCCTGTATATCTGGGATACAGCTATTTACTAACCCTGTATATCTGGGATATAGCTATTTACTAACCCTGTATATCTGGGATATAGCTATTTACTAACCCTGTATATCTGGAATACAGCTATTTACTAACCCTGTATATCTGGGATATAGCTATTTACTAACCCTGTATATCTGGGATACAGCTATTTACTAACCCTGTATATCTGGGATACAGCTTTTTACTAACCCTGTATATCTGGGATATAGCTATTTACTAACCCTGTATATCTGGGATATAGCTATTTACTAACCCTGTATATCTGGGATATAGCTATTTACTAATCCTGTATATCTGGGATATAGCTCTTTACTAACCCTGTATATCTGGGATATAGCTATTTACTAACCCTGTATATCTGGGATATAGCTATTTACTAACCCTGTATACCTGGGATATAGCTATTTACTAACCCTGTATATCTGGGATATAGCTCTTTACTAACCCTGTATATCTGGGATATAGCTCTTTACTAACCCTGTATATCTGGGATATAGCTATTTACTAACCCTGTATATCTGGGATACAGCTATTTACTAACCCTGTATATCTGGGATACAGCTATTTACTAACCCTGTATATCTGGGATATAGCTATTTACTAACCCTGTATATCTGGGATACAGCTATTTACTAACCCTGTATATCTGGGATACAGCTATTTACTAACCCTGTATATGTGGGATACATCTATTTACTAACCTTGTATATCTGGGATATAGCTATTTACTAACCCTGTATATCTGGGATATAGCTATTTACTAACCCTGCATATCTGGGATATAACTATTTACTAACCCTGTATATCTGGGATACAGCTAGTTACTAACCCTGTATATCTGGGATATAGCTATTTACTAACCCTGTATATCTGGGATATAACTATTTACTAACCCTGTATATCTGGGATATAACTATTTACTAACCCTGTATATCTGGGATACAGCTAGTTACTAACCCTGTATATCTGGGATATAGCTATTTACTAACCCTGTATATCTGGGATATAGCTATTTACTAACCCTGCATATCTGGGATATAACTATTTACTAACCCTGTATATCTGGGATATAGCTATTTACTAACCCTGTATATCTGGGATACAGCTAGTTACTAACCCTGTATATCTGGGATATAGCTAGTTACTAACCCTGTATATCTGGGATATAACTATTTACTAACCCTGTATATCTGGGATACAGCTAGTTACTAACCCTGTATATCTGGGATACAGCTAGTTACTAACCCTGTATATCTGGGATATAGCTATTTACTAACCCTGTATATCTGGGATATAACTATTTACTAACCCTGTATATCTGGGATACAGCTATTTACTAACCCTGTATATCTGGGATATAGCTATTTACTAACCCTGTATATCTGGGATATAGCTATTTACTAACCCTGTATATCTGGGATACAGCTAGTTACTAACCCTGTATATCTGGGATACAGCTATTTACTAACCCTGTATATCTGGGATACAGCTAGTTACTAACCCTGTATATCTGGGATATAGCTCTTTACTAACCCTGTATATCTGGGATATAACTATTTACTAACCCTGTATATCTGGGATACAGCTAGTTACTAACCCTGTATATCTGGGATATAGCTATTTACTAACCCTGTATATCTGGGATATAACTATTTACTAACCCTGTATATCTGGGATATAGCTAGTTACTAACCCTGTATATCTGGGATATAACTATTTACTAACCCTGTATATCTGGGATATAGCTCTTTACTAACCCTGTATATCTGGGATACAGCTAGTTACTAACCCTGTATATCTGGGATACAGCTAGTTACTAACCCTGTATATCTGGGATATAGCTATTTACTAACCCTGTATATCTGGGATATAGCTATTTACTAACCCTGTATATCTGGGATACAGCTGTTTACTAACCCTGTATATCTGGGATATAGCTATTTACTAACCCTGTATATCTGGGATATAGCTATTTACTAACCCTGTATATCTGGGATATAACTATTTACTAACCCTGTATATCTGGGATACAGCTAGTTACTAACCCTGTATATCTGGGATACAGCTATTTACTAACCCTGTATATCTGGGATACAGCTAGTTACTAACCCTGTATATCTGGGATATAGCTATTTACTAACCCTGTATATCTGGGATATAACTATTTACTAACCCTGTATATCTGGGATACAGCTATTTACTAACCCTGTATATCTGGGATACAGCTAGTTACTAACCCTGTATATCTGGGATATAGCTAGTTACTAACCCTGTATATCTGGGATACAGCTATTTACTAACCCTGTATATCTGGGATATAGCTATTTACTAACCCTGTATATCTGGGATATAGCTATTTACTAACCCTGTATATCTGGGATATAACTATTTACTAACCCTGTATATCTGGGAGATAGCTATTTACTAACCCTGTATATCTGGGATATAGCTATTTACTAACCCTGTATATCTGGGATACAGCTAGTTACTAACCCTGTATATCTGGGATATAGCTATTTACTAACCCTGTATATCTGGGATATAGCTATTTACTAACCCTGTATATCTGGGATATAGCTATTTACTAACCCTGTATATCTGGGATATAGCTATTTACTAACCCTGTATATCTGGGATACAGCTAGTTACTAACCCTGTATATCTGGGATATAGCTATTTACTAACCCTGTATATCTGGGATATAGCTATTTACTAACCCTGTATATCTGGGATATAGCTATTTACTAACCCTGTATATCTGGGATACAGCTAGTTACTAACCCTGTATATCTGGGATACAGCTCTTTGCTAACCCTTTTATATCAGATCAGCTATTTATGTATCACTTGGACTCTAACAAATTGTCCTTGTTTGGCAACACATGCTTTTCAAGGTGTCAGGAGTGTAAAAGTGTTTGTTGTTTGGTAGTGTTATTTGTCAAAGTAATTAATCAATTACAGATGGAAATGTGCATTTTAAAAAACATATTAATAATACTTGTTTTTGTGTTATAGGTGAACGGTATCCAAACCCAACTTCCATTTTCCTTTGAAAATAACAAAATAACAGCTTTCATTAAGGGCGTCCATGGATTCATTAAGACAGATTTTGGTCTGACTGTGACGTATGACTGGAACAGCTACGGTAGGGTTATTCTCCCTAACAGCTACGCCAACTCAGTCAGCGGTTTGTGTGGAAACAACAATCAAGACCCAAATGACGATCTCACTATGAGCATTGGTGAGAGAAACGATAACCCAGTAGAGTTTGGTAATAGCTGGATGGTGGGAAAAGTCCCAGGGTGTTCCAAACAATGTGAAGGAGATTGCCCAACGTGCTCAGACCAGGATAAAACCAAGTACCAGGCTGATGAGTTTTGTGGAATCATTAAAAAGGCCGATGGCCCATTTGCCGGCTGCCATGCTTCGATTGATCCGGTGACGTATTTCAATGACTGTGTTTTTGATGCTTGTCAGTTTCAAGGTCAAACTTTTGCTTTCACAAGTGCCATCGGCAGCTACGTGTCCACCTGTCAGGCTGCGGGATTTAACATCAAAGAATGGAGAACATCGGTTACAAGTAAGTGATCATTTGCCATTTTCTGATCCAGATTAGCAGTGACCGGCTGTTGGCCACACATTGTCTCTTTAAATGTTCTGCATCCACACAAAACTCTCTATCTTAACAAAATTAAAATATAAATGGTATGGTTGTCATGCGTGTGAGAAGTGTAATTTTGTATTATATTTAATTTGCATTATCAATGTCAATTGATTGAAAATCGGTCTTGATTTAAGAATTTTTGATAAGCTTTTTAAATTATCACAATCTGTTAGAAAAATCAAATTCCTTTACACTTGAATGTTGACTTCTGTAGAGAAATCAATTCCCAACATATTGTGATCATTTGAAAAGTTTATTAAAAATGATTTAAATTGAGGCTACAGCTGGCTGTGAGACTCGGGCACTGGGGGCTGGTTAACTCAGCACTCTCAGACAGTAACTATTGCCCAGGTTAGATAACATTTTGACATTGACAATGCAGGAGTAGTGATGTCCCGAACGGTTCGCTGGTGAATAGTTCCTGGCGAACATAGCTTGTTCGCGTTCGCCACATTGGCGAACATATGCGATATTCGGTCCGCCCCCTATTCGTTATCATTGAGTAAACTTTGACCCTGTACCTCACAGTCAGCAGACACATTCCAGCCAATCAGCAGCAGACCCTCCCTCCCAGACCCTCCCACCTTCTAGACAGCATACAATTTAGATTAATTCTGAAGCTGCATTCATTTTTTTTTTATTATTATTTTTTTGTGTTTATTATACATTATCCTCCATAGCCAGTAACCTGTGTTTATTATACATTATCCCCCATAGCCAGTAACCTGTGTTTATTATACATTATCCCCCCATAGCCAGTAACCTGTGTTTATTATACATTATCCCCCCATAGCCAGTAACCTGTGTTTGGGGGGGACAACCTAATGTCCTCCCCCCTGGCCCCCACCCCTGAGCGGTGGGTGGGGGCCCTAAACAAAAATAAGGGGGGAGGACCTAATGATGGATTATTATTTTTTGCGCTCGTTTTTTTTTTTTTATTGCGTCGGATATTATGGATATTTATTTGCCCTTTTTGGGGGCTGAAAAAGAAGATTTTAGAAGAAAGAAAACATCGAATGGTAAGCTATTTTTTATTTTTTTATTTTTAGGGTGAGGGGGTAGGTAGGGGGATCATATTTTTTTGGGGGGAGGGGGTGACTAGGGGTTTGGGGACCCCTAGTCACCTGGGGGGGGACATTTTTTTTAGGGCTTCCACCCGCCGCTCAGGGGTGGGGGCCGGGGGGGAGGACAATAGGTCCCCCCTAGTGGTATTGAGGGTCCCCACCCGCCGCTAAGGGGAGGGGGCCAGGGGGAGGACATTAGGTCCCCCCTTTATTAGTATTTAGGGCCCCCACCCACCGCTCAGGGGTGTGGTCCAGGGAGGAGGACATTAGGTCCTCCCCCCTTACTTTTGTATAGGGCCCCCACCCACCGCTCAGGCGTGGGGGCCAGGGGGAAGGACATTAGGTCCTCCCACCTTACTTTTGTTTAGGGCCCCCACCCACCGCTCAGGGGTGGAGGCCAGGGGGGAGTACATTAGGTCCCCCCCAATTTGTATTTAGGGCCCCCACCCACCGCTCAGGGGTAGGGGCCAGGGAGGAGGACATTAGGTCCCCCCCAATTTGTGTTTAGGGCCCCCACCCACCGCTCCAGGGTGGGGGCCAGGGAGTGGACATTAGCCCCCCCCTATTCTTGTTTAGGGCCCCCACCCACCGCTCAGGTGGGTGGGGGCCCATCACAATTGTGGCCAGAAAGAGTCCCTGTGGGTTTTAAAATTCGCCTGCCTATTGAAGTCTATGGCGGTTCGCCAGGTTCGCCCGTTCGCGAACATTTGCGGAAGTTCGCGTTCGCCGTTCGCGAACGGAAAATTTCATGTTTGCGACATCACTATGCAGGAGTATAAATTCTGTATAATAGTGTGGCCAATGACAAGCTGGCCTCCAAGTGTTGAGAAGTTATTTTTGCAAACTGCTCCCATTTTTTCAAAGAGCCAGGAAACACTAAAGAGACTCTATTTAAACTCATAAAATATATATATCATACACTGAAAGAGGCAAATAAAACTGGATTTGCAACGTTTGCCAGATTATCTACTGAACTGTTTATGGCAGATTAATGAGAAAATGAGATTTCCAGAAATAAAACCACTTGATCTATTGACATATTGGGGAGACTGGCATTCAGATGCAATCAGATGTAAGAAAATAAAAATCATAGAAATGTTTTGGAATGTCTGCTGCACAATTTAGCAATATGCTTACAGGTAGCTTTGGTAACACTTTTGTTGACAATCTTCTAAACTGTCTGCTGCAGGCCTCGTTTGCCCCCCGAATAGTCACTACGAGCTGTGTGGGTCAGGCTGTGCCCCAACGTGCTATGACCTCTCCTCTCCACAGACATGCAAACCTTCTTGCACTGAAGGATGTTACTGTGATAGTGGATTCATCCTGAGTGGAGATACATGCGTGCCGATTTCCCAATGTGGTTGTGTGCTCAACGGCAAATACTACGAAAAGGGTCGGAAATTTTACATGGACAGGTCATGTGCAACATGGTGTGAGTGCCATGCTGATGGACTTCTAAGCTGTGATAACCTCCCTTGTAATCCCAATGAAGAATGCAAGGTGGTGAATGGCGCCCAGAGATGTGCATCAGACCGTTGTGCAAAATGCACTGCCAGTGGTGCACACTACATTTCCTTTGATGGTCTTCCCTACAACTACGAAGGGACATGTTCCTACACATTAGTAAACTCCACTACCCAAATCTCGCGTCTAGAGACTTTCTCAGTGATGGTGGAAAATGAAAAAAAAGGAAAATTAATTGTACCAAAACAAGTGAAGGTCTTGGTATTTGGTTATGAATTTATCATGGAAAGGGGAATAAAATGGAAAATAACGGTAGGTACAACAGCCTTCAATGTAATTCATGGCTTAACTCTTTACCAATTCACAGAAAGTATGAGGATGGACAGTTTGTTTCAATTTGAAAGAAAAGCAACTCTCCAACTTTTTTTGTTTTAGTTTTGTTTCAGTGCCAAGGAAGCTTGAATGGTCGCTGGCATTTTCTGTAAAACACTGCTGGAACATTTATTCAGAATGTGTCCGTTCATTTAGCGATTTGGGTCACAGACTTTTTTTTTTCACTAAAGTTTGAATTTTCATGAAATCAAAGTCAGTTTCACATGTTAGGCTAAAATATTCACGTTGAATTCCCTTAAGAGTCCCCACAATTGACATTTTAATGAATAACTGTGAGAGTGTCTAGGTTTGAGCAACCCTTATTCACCCATTTTAGCTCAATCCTGGAAGCAGACAAACAATTTGCTCGTTCTGTGTGTTAGAAGATTTATACATTGGGGCCACAAACAGAACAATTTAAGAAAAAAATGGCCCAGAATAAGAACGAGGAACGTAAAACAAAGAAAACAGATGCCAAAGGATGAGCAGATAATAATAATATTTAATAATAATAATAATAATAATAAAATATTAAGCTATTGTGAAACTATAGTCGTGTTTCTGATAGAATGTGAAAAAGTGAATGATTACAAAAACAAAGCAAATAGATTTTAAAAATAGCAAAAAAGCAACAAGTAAGCTAAAACATTCTCATTTGATGAAGAGGAATGCAAACACTTCTTATGTTATATCTGTATTCATTCATGTGTGGATAATTCATTTATTTTCTCAGATTGTGTGAACATGATTTAACTTCCTAGTTGAGCATTAAACTACAGGAATAACACCAGTAGCCATTTTTGTATTATTCATTTACAATTATTTGTAATGAACTGATATTACAAAATTCAGGATAATTTGTCCAAATTAGCTATTCTTGTCTGAATATATCATTTTTTTTGTTTATTTCCTTCAATTCGGTGCTTTGGGAATAAACAAATAAAATAAACATATTGACCAGCTGTAGACCCATCATTCCAATGATCCACGTTTTATATAAATTAAAACCAATAACATTAAATGTAAGGATTCCCTTAGAAGAGTCAGATGGAACTATAGGTAGAGCAGCGTTAAATCATATCACTATTTATGAATGACAAACCAATCCGTCAAATTAATGAGAACCTCTTCTAATATCTGCTCTAGCTTAACAACCAAGTCTACAATCTTCCATTGAACTGCCCGTGTAAGAGAGTGTGGATAAACCAGGAAGGGAAGAATATCATCCTACAGACACACTTCGGGCTGAAAATCCTCTTTGATACAGAATACCAGATCATTGTTCAGATTACAGGAAGCTACTGGAACAATGTCCGTGGACTCTGTGGGAACTTTAATGATGACACAACCGATGACTTAATGCTTCCTGATGGAAGTTTCACCAGCACAGTGGATACTTTTGGAGCCTCTTGGAAAATCCCGGTGGAAGGGGTGATATGCCGGGATGGATGTAGAGATACTTGTCTCATTATTAATTCCAAATTAGTTGCTGCATTTGGCAAGGAGAGATTGTGTGGAGTACTGAAATCTAAAACTGGACCATTCAAAGATTGCATCTTGAAAGTCAACCCATCAAACTATTTCAAGAACTGTATCCTCGATATGAGCCAGGAAAATTCACCCAGCACTCTGTGCATGAATGTTCAGGCGTACGTGTCCGCATGTGAAGCGGCAGGAGGAACAATTGAACCCTGGAGAAATGACACATTTTGTCGTAAGTAATCCCTATGATTATATCAAAGATAATTTACCCCATCCAAAAAAAAAGTTTAACATCCCCTAAAAAACACAATTGTCATTTGGAAATACCAGGCTGGAATAATAGTGTCAATTTAAAAGCCACATTTTTTATTCTATTATTATATCTGTGCATTTACCTGCTAGAAATTACAGCAAACATTTGAAAGATGAAGTAGGGATTTAAATGTTTACTCCAAGGACCATGATCTGAAGCGGTTATGGTGCTTGGAGTCTTTGCATGCAGTGTTTCACTAAGATAAATTACACATACAGCCTAACAGTCCTGATTTTGGTGGGACACTCCCAATTTGTAAAAGGTCCTATTTTTCCATGCTGACTTTGTTGCCTTATGCCCTGCCTTGGGCAGCTAACTGTTTGTAGAAAACCCAGCATGAGTGCTGTGATGGATCTCCTGTACTCCGACTGAGTACCTCTGCCTAATCCTCTTCCTAGTCCTTAGAGAGGGAGCCTGGAACGTTTCAGCCCCAGTCACAGAAGCTTGACTGGGGTCTCTCTGGAACTCTTCCACCCGACCAGACTTGTCTTCTAGGCAGATAACGCACCTCTGCCTATTAATCTAGCAGTTTCTTCCAGGCAGGTATCATCCCCTCTGCCTATTAATCTGCAGTTTCTTCCAGACAGGTATCGACCCCCCTGCCTATTAATCTGCAGTTTCTTCCAGACAGGTATCGACCCCCCTGCCTATTAATCTGCAGTTTCTGCCAGGCAGGTATCGACCCCCCTGCCTATTAATCTGCAGTTTCTGCCAGGCAGGTATCGTCCCCTCTGCCTATTCCTCTGCAGCTCTCCTTCCAGGCAGGTACCATCCCCTCTGCCTATTCCTCTGCAGCTCTCCTTCCAGGCAGGTATCGTCCCCTCTGCCTATTCCCCTGCAGCCCTTCTTGTAGGCAGGTATCCACCTCTGCCTCATACACTGCAGCCTTTCTTCCAGGCAGGTATCATCCCCTCTGCCCTTATACACTGCAGCCCTTCCTCCAGGCAGGTATCGTCCCCTCTGCCTATTCCTCTGCAGCTCTCCTTCCAGGCAGGTATCGTCCCCTCTGCCTATCCCTCTGCAGCTCTCCTTCCAGGCAGGTATCGTCTCCTCTGCCTATTCCTCTGCAGCCGTCCTTCCAGGCAGTTATCGTCCCCTCTGCCTATTCCTCTGCAGCTCTCCTTCCAGGCAGGTATCGTCCCCTCTGCCTATTCCTCTGCAGCCCTTCTTCCAGGCAGGTATCGTCCCCTCTGCCTATTCTTCTGCAGCTCTCCTTCCAGGCAGGTATCGTCCCCTCTGCCTATTCCTCTGCAGCCCTTCTTCCAGGCAGGTATCGTCCCCTCTGCCTATTCCTCTGCAGCTCTCCTTCCAGGCAGGTATCGTCCCCTCTGCCTATTCCCCTGCAGCTCTCCTTCCAGGCAGGTATCGTCCCCTCTGCCTATTCCTCTGCAGTTTCTTTCACTAAAATACAAATACAAACAGCATATATCAAACAAGCAATTACAATGAATACATGAACTATATAATACCAATACAATTTTCAAATACAATAAAAAATAACAATATATACATTTAGCTAATTATTTTGTTGCTCTCATTTGCATACAAGTCTCATGCAAATGAACACACTTCTAGTCAGTCAGCAGAGGGCGCAGCAGACTTATCCAGTAACAACGAATCGTTTGTCCATTGATTGCTGCTGTCACACACCTCTCTTAGGGACTCTTGGCACCAGGTTCATAGTCTGTGAGGGAGAGGTTGGCCTTTAGGACTCTCCAAAAGGCCATGGCATGGGAGCTTCTGTCATAAGTCCATTATTAGACCCACTTGCACTATACTTAGGGCATTAGGACCATGATTAAGACCATGCTAAGAGTACTGAAACAGGCAGTTTGTTGAGCATGTCGGGGCTCGGCTCTGTCCTATATCACTTTTGATTGGGGTTAGTTAGCTGCTAATGTTAATTCTGTGCATAGATCGCGTTTGTCTTCAGCATGCATTCCATAATGGCGATGTGTGACGGCAAGGCTCTCCCTTCATGCACCCACATACTCCTTCATCCAACCTTTGGGATGTCCCTCCTCCTACATGGGTGACAAGTGACATTACCTGCGAGAGGATATTTTGCATGCTACATGGAATCATTAATGCTAAACTTTATAGATTTATTGCCCTTCAGCTATCTGTGGAAACTCTATCTCTATCTCTATATCTCTATATCTCTATATAACGCGACTGATTCAACGTTGTTATCTCAATTCTCCTGATGTACACCAAGGGAATTGTAACATATTCCCTTATGAAGCAATCTGGCTTTCAGTTCAGTACCATGTACGATTGGGAGTATCTATATTGTGATTAATCAATTAATGAGTACTGGTTTAATTAATATCATCTAATTGTTCTCACAGCGTACACCTGCATCAGTGGGCATTATGATGAATGCATGCACAGCTGTGATCAGACATGTGCTGTAATGACTGGATCAAGTACCTGCACTTCAAGGTGTTTTGAGGGATGTTCGTGCAGTGATGGGGAGCATTTCAATGGAGAACAATGCGTATCTGGGGACAAATGTGGCTGTGTATATAACGGATTCTATCTAAAGGTAAACGTGGCTGTGTATATAATGGGTTATAAAGGTAAACGTGGCTGTGTATATAATGGATTCTATCTAAAGGTAAACGTGGCTGTGTATATAATGGGTTCTATCTAAAGGTAAACGTGGCTGTGTATATAATGGGTTATAAAGGTAAACGTGGCTGTGTATATAACGGATTTAATCTAAAGGTAAATGTGGCTGTGTATATAATGGATTCTATCTAAAGGTAAACGTGGCTGTGTATATAACGGGTTCTATCTAAAAGTAAACGTGGCTGTGTATATAATGGATTCTATCTAAAGGTAAACGTGGCTGTGTATATATTGGGTTATAAAGGTAAACGTGGCTGTGTATATAATGGGTTCTATCTAAAGGTAAACGTGGCTGTGTATATAATGGATTTTATCTAAAGGTAAACGTGGCTGTGTATATAATGGATTCTATCTAAAGGTAAACGTGGCTGTGTATATAACGGATTCTATCTAAAGGTAAACGTGGCTGTGTATATAACGGGTTCTATCTAAAGGTAAACGTGGCTGTGTATATAATGGATTCTATCTAAAGGTAAACGTGGCTGTGTATATAATGGGTTATAAAGGTAAACGTGGCTTTGTATATAATGGATTCTATCTAAAGGTAAACGTGGCTGTGTATATAATGGGTTCTATCTAAAGGTAAACGTGGCTGTGTATATAATGGGTTATAAAGGTAAACGTGGCTGTGTATATAACGGATTAAATCTAAAGGTAAATGTGGCTGTGTATATAATGGATTCTATCTAAAGGTAAACGTGGCTGTGTATATAACAGGTTCTATCTAAAAGTAAACGTGGCTGTGTATATAATGGATTCTATCTAAAGGTAAACGTGGCTGTGTATATAATGAGTTATAAAGGTAAACGTGGCTGTGTATATAATGGGTTCTATCTAAAGGTAAACGTGGCTGTGTATATAATGGATTTTATCTAAAGGTAAACGTGGCTGTGTATATAATGGATTCTATCTAAAGGTAAACGTGGCTGTGTATATAACGGATTCTATCTAAAGGTAAACGTGGCTGTGTATATAACGGATTCTATCTAAAGGTAAACGTGGCTGTGTATATAACGGGTTCTATCTAAAGGTAAACGTGGCTGTGTATATAATGGATTCTATCTAAAGGTAAACGTGGCTGTGTATATAATGGATTTTATCTAAAGGTAAACGTGGCTGTGTATATAATGGGTTATAAAGTAAACGTGGTTGTGTATATAATGGATTCTATCTAAAGGTAAACGTGGCTGTGTATATAATGGGTTATAAAGGTAAACGTGGCTGTGTATATAATGGGTAATAAAGGTAAACGTGGCTGTGTATATAACGGATTCTATCTAAAGGTAAACGTGGCTTTGTATATAATGGATTCTATCTAAAGGTAAACGTGGCTGTGTATATAATGGATTCTATCTAAAGGTAAACGTGGCTGTGTATATAATGGATTCTATCTAAAGGTAAACGTGGCTGTGTATATAATGCGTTCTATCTAATGGTAAACGTGGCTGTGTATATAATGGGTTATAAAGTAAACGTAAGTCCAAATAAAAATATAAAAAGGATATATATATAAATATATATATAAAAGTCAATATAAAAAGGAGGATAAATGTCTATGTTGCGCTGGTGTTCTCTCTTCTTATGATGCTTTGGATCCTCCCGTGATATGTAAAATATAAAAGGGAAAAGGACCAATGGTGCAGATTGTGGGGTACGTGGAAAATGAAGAATAAAGATGTAATAAACTCACATTTGTATGAGCTATAACCAGCTCAGGTGGAATGGACGTTCTGCAGTATAATCCCTGCTAGTAGGATATCAGGAAATTCTGATCCACTGGTGCTGTCCAATTCTCAGGAGAAGGGAGAAAAATATATAACAGATAGTGCTCTCTGAAGATAAGATGTGGTATATACAAAACAAAATAAATATACTCACAGTATACAGTGCAGATGACACTGCACTTGAGATATGGCGTGGGTGGTATAATCCCCACCTTAGGATATATAAAATGCCAGGAAAGGATAATATAAAATTGGAGTGATAAAAATATATATAATAAAAATATGAATGGCACAGAGATAAAGCCAAACGTAATTTATTATTAAAAGTATACAATAAAATCCATTAACGCGTTTCACCTCATGGGTTTTATCAAAATGGAATAACATTTAAAACCTGGCAAGAATAAAATATATATAGGTGCACTGTTACTTTAAAAACGGCGCCAAACATAGCATCAATTAACATTAGCCAATCACAGTTAGGCATAATACATATGAAGGATACAGCTTATAATACTATTAAGAATAGGTATATTCTAAAAGTTTGGTGTGTGCCAGACATAATAGGCAGAAGAAAAATGGAAAACGAAGCTATATAGCTTGTATAATATTAGATTGTATTTACACTCACGCACTAGAGTGTAAATACAATCTAATATTATACAAGCTATATAGCTTCGTTTTCCATTTTTCTTCTGCCTATTATGTCTGGCACACACCAAACTTTTAGAATATACCTATTCTTAATAGTATTATAAGCTGTATCCTTCATATGTATTATGCCTAACTGTGATTGGCTAATGTTAATTGATGCTATGTTTGGCACCGTTTTTAAAGTAACAGTGCACCTATATATATTTTATTCTTGCCAGGTTTTAAATGTTATTCCATTTTGATAAAACCCTTGAGGTGAAACGCGTTAATGGATTTTATTGTATACTTTTAATAATAAATTACGTTTGGCTTTATCTCTGTGCCATTCATATTTTTATTATATATATTTTTATCACTCCAATTTTATATTATCCTTTCCTGGCATTTTATATATCCTAAGGTGGGGATTATACCACCCATGCCATATCTCAAGTGCAGTGTCATCTGCACTGTATACTGTGAGTATATTTATTTTGTTTTGTATATACCACATCTTATCTTCAGAGAGCACTATCTGTTATATATTTTTCTCCCTTCTCCTGAGAATTGGACAGCACCAGTGGATCAGAATTTCCTGATATCCTACTAGCAGGGATTATACTGCAGAACGTCCATTCCACCTGAGCTGGTTATAGCTCATACAAATGTGAGTTTATTACATCTTTATTCTTCATTTTCCACGTACCCCACAATCTGCACCATTGGTCCTTTTCCCTTTTATATTTTACATATCACGGGAGGATCCAAAGCATCATAAGAAGAGAGAACACCAGCGCAACATAGACATTTATCCTCCTTTTTATATTGACTTTTATATATATTTATATATATCCTTTTTATATTTTTATTTGGACTTATTTTATTGTATCTCTTGGCGCAGCCTTTTCTCCCATTTTTTCCTGTACATCCTTATCCCAGAGGGTTAGAGGGTGACCCTCTGTAAGGTTGCTGCCTCCTTTGAATATTATTAGCGCTAACCTACTCTACACTTTTTCTTGTATAAAGTAAACGTGGCTGTGTATATAATGGGTTATAAAGGTAAATGTGGCTGTGTATATAACGGATTCTATCTAAAGGTAAACGTGGCTGTGTATATAATGGATTCTATCTAAAGGTAAACGTGGCTGTGTATATAATGCGTTCTATCTAATGGTAAACGTGGCTGTGTATATAATGGGTTATAAAGTAAACGTGGCTGTGTATATAATGGGTTATAAAGGTAAATGTGGCTGTGTATATAACGGATTCTATCTAAAGGTAAACGTGGCTGTGTATATAATGGATTCTATCTAAAGGTAAACGTGGCTGTGTATATAATGGGTTATAAAGGTAAACGTGGCTGTGTATATAATGGATTCTATCTAAAGGTAAACGTGGCTGTGTATATAATGGATTCTATCTAAAGGTAAACGTGGCTGTGTATATAACGGATTCTATCTAAAGGTAAACGTGGCTGTGTATATAATGGGTTCTATCTAAAGGTAAACGTGGCTGTGTATATAACGGATTCTATCTAAAGGTAAATGTGGCTGTGTATATAACGGATTCTATCTAAAGGTAAACGTGGCTTTGTATATAATGGGTTATAAAGGTAAACGTGGCTGTGTATATAATGGATTCTATCTAAAGGTAAACGTGGCTGTGTATATAATGGATTCTATCTAAAGGTAAACGTGGCTGTGTATATAATGGATTCTATCTAAAGGTAAACGTGGCTGTGTATATAATGGATTCTATCTAAAGGTAAACGTGGCTGTGTATATAACGGATTCTATCTAAAGGTAAACGTGGCTGTGTATATAATGGATTCTATCTAAAGATAAACGTGGCTGTGTATATAACGGATTCTATCTAAAGGTAAACGTGGCTGTGTATATAATGGGTTATAAAGGTAAACGTGGCTGTGTATATAATGGATTCTATCTAAAGGTAAACGTGGCTGTGTATATAACGGATTCTATCTAAAGGTAAACGTGGCTGTGTATATAATGGATTCTATCTAAAGGTAAACGTGGCTGTGTATATAATGGGTTATAAAGGTAAACGTGGCTGTGTATATAATGGATTCTATCTAAAGGTAAACGTGGCTGTGTATATAATGGATTCTATCTAAAGGTAAACGTGGCTGTGTATATAACGGATTCTATCTAAAGGTAAACGTGGCTGTGTATATAATGGGTTCTATCTAAAGGTAAACGTGGCTGTGTATATAACGGATTCTATCTAAAGGTAAATGTGGCTGTGTATATAACGGATTCTATCTAAAGGTAAACGTGGCTTTGTATATAATGGGTTATAAAGGTAAACGTGGCTGTGTATATAATGGATTCTATCTAAAGGTAAACGTGGCTGTGTATATAATGGATTCTATCTAAAGGTAAACGTGGCTGTGTATATAATGGATTCTATCTAAAGGTAAACGTGGCTGTGTATATAATGGATTCTATCTAAAGGTAAACGTGGCTGTGTATATAACGGATTCTATCTAAAGGTAAACGTGGCTGTGTATATAATGGATTCTATCTAAAGATAAACGTGGCTGTGTATATAACGGATTCTATCTAAAGGTAAACGTGGCTGTGTATATAATGGGTTATAAAGGTAAACGTGGCTGTGTATATAATGGATTCTACCTAAAGGTAAACGTGGCTGTGTATATAACGGATTCTATCTAAAGGTAAACGTGGCTGTGTATATAATGGATTCTATCTAAAGGTAAACGTGGCTGTGTATATAATGGGTTCTATCTAAAGGTAAACGTGGCTGTGTATATAACGGATTCTATCTAAAGGTAAACGTGGCTGTGTATATAATGGATTCTATCTAATGGTAAACGTGGCTGTGTATATAATGGGTTCTATCTAAAGGTAAACGTGGCTGTGTATATAATGGATTCTATCTAAAGGTAAACGTGGCTTTGTATATAACGGATTCTATCTAAAGATAAACGTGGCTGTGTATATAACGGATTCTATCTAAAGGTAAACGTGGCTGTGTATATAATGGGTTATAAAGGTAAACGTGGCTGTGTATATAATGGATTCTATCTAAAGGTAAACGTGGCTGTGTATATAATGGATTCTATCTAAAGGTAAACGTGGCTGTGTATATAATGGGTTATAAAGGTAAATGTGGCTGTGTATATAATGGGTTATAAAGGTAAACGTGGCTGTGTATATAATGGATTCTATCTAAAGGTAAATGTGGCTGTGTATATAATGGGTAATAAAGGTAAACGTGGCTGTGTATATAATGGGTAATAAAGGTAAACGTGGCTGTGTATATAATGGGTAATAAAGGTAAACGTGGCTGTGTATATAATGGGTAATAAAGGTAAACGTGGCTGTGTATGTAATGGGTAATAAAGGTAAATGTGGCTGTGTATATAATGGGTTATAAAGGTAAACGTGGCTGTGTATATAATGGGTTATAAAGGTAAATGTGGCTGTGTATATAATGGGTTATAAAGGTAAACGTGGCTGTGTATATAATGGGTTATAAAGGTAAACGTGGCTGTGTATATAATGGGTTATAAAGGTAAACGTGGCTGTGTATATAATGGGTTATAAAGGTAAACAAGGCTGTATATGTAATGGGGTCTAAAGGTAAATAAAATTTGGACATCTCGGTCATTATTGTAAAACGCTGGTGTTTGAACTTATTTTAGTCGCTGTGTTTGAAATCAGAATATATTTTAACTTAAAGGAACACTATAGTCCCCTAAATGACTTTAGCTAAATAAAGCAGTTTTAGTGTATAGATCATTCCCTGCAATTTCACTGCTCAATGCACTGTCATTTAGGAGTTAAATCACTTTGTTTCTGTTTATGCAGCCCTAGCCACACCTCCCCTGGCTATGATTGACAGAGCCTGCATGAATAGAAAACTGGTTTCACTTTCAAACAGATGTAATTTACCTTAAATAATTGTATCTCAATCTCTAAATTGAACTTTAATCACATACAGGAGGCTCTTGCAGGGTCTAGCAAGCTATTAACATAGCAGGGGATAAGAAAATCTTAATTAAACAGAACTTGCAGTAAGGAAAGCCTAAATAGGGCTCTCTTTACAGGAAGTGTTTATGGAAGGCTGTGCAAGTCACATGCAGGGAGGTGTGACTAGGGTTCATAAACAAAGGGATTTAACTCCTAAATGGCAGAGGATTGAGCAGTGAGGCTGCAGGGGCATGTTCAATACACCAAAACTGCTTCATTAAGCTAAAGTTGTTCAGGTGACTATAGTGTCCCTTTAAGAAAATAAAAGTATTGTGTGAACCACCCTTCTTACGAAGCTGACGGGATATTTTAACTTCTGTTTTTAAAAGTCTTTTTTTTCTTGTTAACAATAAAGTTCTATTCATGTTCCATTCCAGGATATCAACGTGTACGAACACTTATCCACTGAAACAAAATGCCCGTTAAACCATAATCAGCCTCTAGCTCTCAGGGAATGAAAAGTATAGTGGAACTAAAAAACACAAACAATAAACAGATATATTGTCTTACTATAGTGGGAACTGTCTGGAATTTAAAGTGAATTTCACATTTTGTGCCATAACACCACAAAATCTATTGTTTAAATTATAAATTGTAATAATTATTATTTTCAAAATATTTTCTTAGGCCGAAGAATTTTTAATATTGCCAGGCTGTCGCAAGAAATGCACTTGCAAAGATGGCGGGAATGTCGCCTGTGAGGCGTTTGCTTGTGGTGACAATGAGACTTGCTCTGCTGAAAAAGGGAACGGTCGATGCTTAGAAGTTTAGGAACTGAAATGATTACTGTGAGTATATTACCCTATTTTCAGAAGAATACGTCTGGCATTGCAAACACACAGAACCAGGGATTACTCTGTTAATGCATTCTATTAAATAAATAGATACAAATCTTAGTTTGAGCAAGATTGCAGCAAAATATAGAATTAACTGTAAAATATGCCGTCTTTTTTTCAATAGGTCTTTTTTCCTGAAAAAAATAAATGTAGAAAAAAAAGAAAACAAGAAGAAAAAAGGAAATAATCATCTCGCCTGGACAGAATAAATGTAACCGTATTAAAGCAGTCTGAAAAAGCAGTATATTGCCTCTGTAAAAATAAATAAATAAATACATAAATAAATAAATATATATAGTAAATATTGGTCTTAACTTGAATTTTGTCTGTTGGGTTTTATTTTTATGCATTAAATGGTAGGAGCAATTTTAATACATTTTACATTGACATATCCTAAGGTAGATCCTCAAATTACAATTACATATTGTGACGAAAGCAACCTCACCGCTGGTTTTTGGAGGGGCCTGTTTGCCCACCTCCTACCCTGGGACTATGGGCCCTGTGATAACCCATGTTCAAAAGTACTGTTTCTGCCCTTTGGACTTTTAACTGGAACAGATTCAAACATGTGGCGGCGGCCATCTTAAAGTGTATGGAACTGTTTTGGGCATGGGACCATGTGCACGTGGGGCAAAAATAAGACTTCCAGGAAATTCCTGAACCCCTGAACCGATCTGCGTGATTTTTGGATATGTTGTTCACCCAGATCGGGGCTCTCAGGGGATGTGGGGATATGTTGTATTTTGGGGTTTGTAAAAATGTATGTTTTTTTCAGTTTAGAGTTAATTGAGTTAGCCCATTGTCTTTGTTAATTGTATCACAGGCGGAGGGGAGGGATTGTGTACACTCTGTACACTCTGTTTTTATTGGTTTGTTAATTCTGTGTCCTGTGCCCCACAAGGTTCACCTGGGCGTCAACCTTGTGGGGAAAAACTGTATAAAAACTCAAGCTGTTCAATAAACCTTCAGACCTGTTTTACCCTTCATGAAGTCTTGGCTCATGTTTGGGGGATTGGAGAACCACCCTCTGGGGATTGCTATAATCACAATACTCCCCAGAGTAGAATCACTAGCTCTTGTAAGAGCTTTTCCTGTTCCTGTTTCGCTCTCTGGACTAAGGAGAGGTTCACCCACTGGAAGCTGAAGCCTGGTCTGGGGTCCAGGGTGGGTGGATGATGGAAAAACCCCAACCAAGCTGCAGTGGTTTGTGGGTTTTGCGGTGGTTATGGTGTCAAGTGCGTTGCTGATGGTCCTTGGCGAGCACTAGGAGCATCGTTTAACGAAGGCACCCAGTCGGGGTGGCAGGCATTCCGTCACACATATCTTCCATTTTCAATAATTGTACTCCATTTTACCGAACACATTTTCCATTTTACACTGCCAGACCTCCATTTTACCGAACACATCTTCCATATTACACTGCCATACCTCTATTTTACCGAACACATCTTCCATTTTACACTGCCAGACCTCTATTTTACCGAACACATCTTCCATTTTACACTGCCATCCTCCATTTTACCGAACACATCTTCCATTTTACGCTGCCAGGCCTCCATTTTACCGAACACATCTACCATTTTACACTGCCAGACCTCCATTTTACCGAAAACATCTTCCATTTTACGCTGCCAGACCTCCATTTTACCCAACACATCTTCCATTTTACACTGCCAGACCTCCATTTTACTGAACACATTTTCCATTTTACACTGCCAGACCTCCATTTTACTGAACACATCTTCCATTTTACACTGCCAGGCCTCCATGTTACTGAACACATCTTCCATTTTACACTGCCAGGCCTCCATTTTACTGAACACATCTTCCATTTTACACTGCCAGACCTCCATTTTACCGAACACATCTTCCATTTTACACTGCCAGACCTCCATTTTACCGAACACATCTTCCATTTTACACTGCCAGACCTCCATTTTACCGAACACATCTTCCATTTTACACTGCCAGACCTCCATTTTACTGAACACATCTTCCATTTTACACTGCCAGTGTAGCGTTACTTACCTAATCCAGGGGCCGGCCGCGGTCCTCTCTTTGAGCCGCGCGCGGTCCTGCTGCTGCACGAGCCGCGTGCGGCTCATCCGACCGCTTCAATAGGAAGGCGGGCAGTGACCGCGAGAAGCGGTCACGTGTCCCGCCTGAATCTAAGAGCGCGCCGCGAGTCTCGGGCGCGCTCTTAAAGAGACAGTGGGAGCCTAAATTGCCAAAAGGCTCCCATTGGCCCCTGTCATGCCACACTCCCCATACACTTACCTTTTGGGGGTGTGGATATGACAGGAGCCAATCACATTAGTTTAGAAGCTATTTAAACTTACCTCTCCCTTACTCCCTGCCCTATCGTGGTTTCTGTTTCAGTTCCCTTTAGCGCTTGTTGTGTTCAGTTGTGTTCTTTCGTATTAACCTTGGCTTTGTTTCTGACTACGTTATCTCTTTATCCTTATCTGTTCGCCGGTGTTCTATCAAAAAACCCTACCCCGTGAAAATTCCCTACCCTCGTCACTTCCGGTGACGCAGCCGCACCGGAAGTGACCCTCATCCAATGGAGGAGGAGGGTGTGCGCCGCCGCGCAAGCGCACAACAACTAGGCTAGGTAGGGATTTTTCACGGGGTAGGGGAAATTAACGCCACAGTGCGCACGCGTGGCAAAGTACTCCCGTCGGAGGTACAGCGCGCGTGCGCACTAGTGGCAAGGGAGAGAGGCTTTAATCCGACGATCAGAGTTCGCGCGTGTGCAGTATAGGGGTAGGGAATTTTGATGGCTATTAGCCCTGTGAGATCTCCCTACCCCTATACTGCGCATGCGCGAACTCTGATCGTCGGATTAAAGCCTCTCCCTGCTCCCAACACTCTCAGCCATCCAAGATTGAGGGTGAATTATGGTGGGACGGTGGGTGTTTATGTGCATTATATTGGGGGGGTCTGCGCAGAATTGGGGGGTCTGTGCAGAATTGGGGGTCTGCACAGACCCCCCAATATGATGCACATAAACACCCACCGTCCCACCATACTTCACCCTCAATCTTGGATGGCTGAGAGTGTTGGGAGCAGGGAGAGGCTTTAATCTGATGATGAGTCCGCGCATGCGCAGTATAGGGGTAGGGAGATTTCACAGGGCTAATAGCCATCAAATTTCCCTACCCCTATACTGCGCATGCGCGGTTTGTGAAGCGCTCCCTTGCAACTCGTGCGCACGCGCGCTGTACCTCCGACGGGAGTACTTTGCCGCGCGTGCGCACTGTTGCATTCATTTCCCCTACCCCGTGAAAAATCCCTACCTAGTTGGTGTGCGCTTGCGCGGCGGCGCACACCCTCCTCCTCCATTGGATGAGGGTCACTTCCGGTGCGGCTGCGTCACCGGAAGTGACGAGGGTAGGGAATTTTCACGGGGTAGGGTTTTTTGATAGAACACCGGCTTGCTGTTAACTGTGTACCAGACCCCGGCTAGTCCTAGTTTACGCTGTCTCTCTGTGCCCTTGACCTCGGATCGTTCCTGACTCTGTCTCCTCTCATATACGTCGAGTCCGGCCATTCTAAGGTCCGGTAGACGTATCTCTCCTCTGTGTTGTCTTTTGTCGAGTTGAATCCTGCGTGTTGGGGTATATTTTTGTTACAGCCAGGCCTCCATTTTACTGAACACATCTTCCATTTTACACTGTGCTGCAGCAACTAAAGAAAGTTAATGTAAACAAAGCTCTGGGGCCTGACAGTATTCACCCACAGATAGTTATGAAGTGTGGAAATAAGGTACCTTTTTTTTTAATCTTTCAGGATTCTTTTCTTTCAGGATTTGCACCAGAGTATTGAAGGAAGGCACATGTGGTTACTATATTCATTGACAGGAAATTATAGACCTGTGAGCTTAACTTCTGTGACTGGGAAGGTATTTGATGGGTTATTAAGGGATAATATTCAAGAATTAATTGGAACCTTGTGATTAGCAAAAAACAGCCCGGTTTTATGATACATAGATCATGTCAAACTAACAATCGCATTCTATGAAGAAGTAAGTAGAAGTATATATCAGGGTGTTGCAGTGAATGGGATCTACTTGGACATATCTAGATGATAATGGAACGATTCTCTATTTTTGTGTCTGCAATGTTCCCTTAAATCTGTGAGCCACAAAATAATTGCAATCTAGGAGTGAAGAAAATACATTTGGCAGATCCAGATTACCGTATGTTGTTCTTTGTAAACATTGTGCTTACCCATAACAGGAACAGCTTGTTATTATGTGTGACGCATAATATTATATCTCTAAATCTTATTAGACAGGTGTTTGTTTTTATAAGGTCTGAAGTTAACTCACCCCACAAAAGTTATTATTTTAATTAAGTCACAAAACAAATATTGACTGCATTAAGTTTTGTGTTTATCACGTATTATTTATTTACTTACTATAAACCACAAAATTAAAACATTTTAATAATGTCACCAATATTATAAAAAAAATTATAATAAGAGGAACAAAATTCTAAAGAAAAAAAAATTATGATTAACTTCTAATAGCAGGATTTTAAACAGACGTTTTAACCACAACAAAGAAAATAAACACTTTTATATTGAATGGTTCCACTCCTTCTAAACAACATAATTCATTATTATCATACGCCATGTGGCTGCTAGGATTGAAATACGCAGTTTACTGATAACGACATTTACTAGGAAATGCTGGCTGGAGATAACTGGCTTTGTAAGATTGTGAGATTATGATATTAACACATTATATGGTATCTCCATTGTTTGGGGCACTCAGCAATACAAGGCTTTAGCAGAGTCAGACACATGATGTAAAATATACCACTATTTATTTTTACCTAGTTATGGGTTAAATCATTTTTTGCAGTAATTATTGTAATTAGTCTGTAGTGCTGTACAATAGGTGGAATACCAAACAAGTAGTTGCAGCAAGACAAGCTGGACGTATAGGAACGGAAGGTGCTTCGTGACCTGCACAGATGAGCTTTCCTTCTAAGAGACGTACTAGCCAACCAATCAGAGCCCTCATGGTCACATGCTTTGAGATAGTGGGGGAAACTTATACAAGGGTCTTCCATCTGTTAGCAGCCAGTCAGCGTTGAGCCCTCCATGGGTGAAGAAGGATTATTTTTTATTGCGGTGCGTTTTTTTATTTTTTGTGGGCATTTTTTTCATTTCATTTATTTTGTCCCTGATGAAGGTGCATGTAGTTTTGCACCGAAACGCGCGTAAACTTTTGAGTTTGTTTTTTTTGGCACTTCATCTTTGATTTATTCACTTGTTTGGAATTATGTTAATTTAATTATTTTATTTTCTTGATTTTATTCTCCTATGCCTGTTTAGTTAGTTTTGAAGGGAGAGAGGATGTTCTAGCTAAATCCTTGCCTTGTATTTACAGGCAATATAATCTGTATTTCCTCTTTCTCCTCATATTTCTATCATCAACTGGTTATATGGTATATACAAAATACAAAAAAAGTGTAATATGGTGAGTGCTAAAACATGCATATGTGAACACTGTGGAATTTAATCACAAAAAATCCCACCAACTAAGAACGTACACAATTCAAGAATAAAATGTTCAGCTCAAAGTGAAATATTATTATTGCTCTAATTCCCAGAGCTTTTTGACACCATTATGTGTAGAAGAGATAAATATAGGTATACCTGGATTGAAAATATGTCCTACTCCAATATTGGAGATAGAAGTAAAGGTTTTCCTATATAATGTAAAATAAAGAGGAAAAACTCATAGTGCAACACTGTATTGAATAGTGAGTAGAATTGGAGAAGTCTCTGTGTGGTCCAACTCACATTTATTAGAGCCTGTTGTATCAGAACTGGCTCAGGTAATATCGCTTTAAACAAAGGGTGCAGATCCAAATGGATAGGAGATCTGTTCCTCAAAGAAAGTTTCAAAGGAGATAACACCAGTCAGTAAAAACCATAACATTTATTTACATAAAAAGTGTTAAGATCTTACATTGAAGTTGCTGGAGTGTCATCCATCAAAAGCTAAAACAGCACAACGCGTTTCAACGCTAATTCTGCGTCTTCCTCAGGTGCGTGGGTGCTATAGTACACATTCTCTATTTTAAATGCCTATTGGCGCCTAATCTGGTGAAATAATGCCCTCCCCCCTACTCTAATTAACCTATTACAGTCCTCCCAAGCTCTTGTTTAACTTGCTATCCATATCCTAATATTGTGTGACATCACGTCCGGTTTCCGTGTTTTTGCATTCCAGCGGCCGGGTTTTTGCATTCCACCTTCGGTCACGCGTTCCAGCAGTGAGTTCCGTGCGTTCCACTGCTGCTAGTGCCAGTATTACAGTTTGTTCTTATGCCAGCATTGAATATAGCAAGTAATAGGGGAACTTAGTATTCAGATGTTATTACACATACTCATTTATGGGACAGGAATACAAATAAATACTCAATAAGAATATTTACATAAAATCCACATATTGTCCATTAACAATATATCTATATATATAAAGGAATACAAATACAAATGCAGGGAAGAGAGGGAAGAAAAGGGGAGATATTAAAAATGAGAGAAATTAAAAAAAATCTGAGATATTAAAAATGTTAAAAATAAACCATATCCATATTACATATTGCACTGTATGTCCTATATAAATATATTGCACATATATACACAGGAATCTAAATAAAATTGTACATCTCAAAAAATTGTACATCTCAAAAAATTGTACATCTATTGAGACCATAAGGAGAAAGGGTTTCTAAATTAAAAATCCACTTCATCTCTATTTTATTTAAAATCTTAAATATTAAAATATTTGAGTCACCCTCCTGTTTCCTACCTTTTAGATGCAGGAGGGTGTCTTCCCTGGAGTCCAGTGGTGGCTCAGCCTGATGAGAGTTAGAGTTCCCACCTCTCTTCCTTCCACGCGGCTCCCATTGTACGCTGGGAGGAGTGACGATGTCATCGAAGGGGCCCGGTCGCATTGTTAAAGCTCTGCAGCGCTGACTGGGCCCCCTGCAAGTCCATAGCCATTGGGTGGCCCTAACATCATGGGTCACCCGATGGGCCCCTTAATATGCGGCCCCGGCAGTTATACCGCGTGGGCCAGGGCTGCAAAACATGGCGGTGGGAATCCTGGACCCCTGTGACCGAGGTATGTACGCCACTGCTTACAAGGCTGTAGGAGAGCAATCTATCATTTCTTAATAAGAGAGAGAGAGGTCTCCAAACCTATTTAACATTTTTTAAAACAAACAACCAGAAGTGGAAAATATGGGGACAGCTCCACCAGATATGTTTTATTGTACCGTCATTAGTAAAACATCTCCAACATTTAGACAAATTTTCCTGCACAATCTTAGCAAGTCTAGTTGGAACGGAGTACCACCTTTAGATAACTTTATATTGTGTTTCCAAAATATTGAGGCGATGGATAATCTTTTTTTTTCATTGTAATTAGTGGTGTTAGTTGTTATGGATTTTAATTTGGCCTTTCTTTGATCTGAAGAACAGATGCATTATAAGAAAGATGTCTTCTGAAGGTAACTATCATTTTATTTTAACAGGTTTAGATATATTAGCCCCCCTCACTATTATTAGGGAAGGGGGTTTAGTTTGGACTAATTAATTTAAGGGGATGGGTAGGGGAATGGGGACCCCTAGCCACCTTGGGGAGCATACAATTATTTGGGGAGAATCACAATGGCAAGTCCAACCCCAATTTTATAATGAATTAGAAACCCCAACTGCTACCAATGGGTGGGGGCCTGAGGGGAATACTAGGTCTCCCCCCTTTATAATTAATATTAGGCCAGTTGCCCATGGGGGGCCAGGCAGGGACTTTAGGATATGAATATTTCTAGTAGCCTCAGCCCAATGCAGCTATTTCACAGGCCCTATACATGATTGGGCAGCAAGGGTTGCCCAGTTGCGTTTTTTAAACATATAGGAGCCACATGGTGGCGTTCGGAGGAACAATGCCTCCATTATAGTAATATGGGGGTCGTACTAACCTCCATAGGATTGTTAATTATTTCATTTTACATCTAAGTGTTCTGTTCTAAAAAAAATGTCTTAAGTATTAAAGTGGGAGCAATTACCATGGAGACTAGAGAAACCAGCAGACACATTGGTGACTCTTCTCCAATTTTTTACGTCTACAGTAATTAAATTTGCATTCTGGCAAAACGACACTGTGCCTCTCCCTTAATATACATTGGCTGCCTAATTATGTGTTTATTTGGAGCCAAGGTTAGTTTGTAGAATTCTAAATAAACAGGCATGAATTTATGAAGAAATTGCCATTAGCCAAGAAAGAAATATCATTCACTAGTATTCACTAGTATCAATCATATACCGCTATATATATATGGTCCTAGTGGTGAGTGAACTCTAGCTTGTGGGGCTAGAGTTCACTCTCGTGAGACCCGGAACGTTGCCATGGCAATGCTCCGAATCTTGCGAGAGGAACCCGGTGGAGTTGTAAATTAGAGCTCCTCTGGGTTCCTCTCCTGGCTGTCTCCCTTACTCTCTCCCCACCGGCCTGCCGTGGACTACTGCAGGGCCAATGCTCGGATAGTGCCAGCCCTGCAAAGACCGGCATGGGAGATCCTGTGATCTCCCTGCCAGCCTCGGCCCATGGCCACCGCATCCCGCCTGGAATTTGCCTGGTGTGCCTGATGGCCAGTCCGGGCCTGCTCAGCATAATGAACTGGATTGCTTCTCCTAAGACCTTCCCTTGCTCTGCTAAACAATCGTATTACCAAAGAAGATGGAGATACCGAAAAGCTAAAAGGAAGCACGAAGCATATAATGTTCCCTGAATAATACTCACACAAAGATGTGAAATAGCAGTACCTTGAACACAACAATCGAAGATTCACAATGGTCAGGGTGGGATTGACTCGAAATGCTGGTCACTTTCAGACTCAAGAAATATCCCCCTTAATCATGTAACACTAGAACAATATATGCAGAAAATAATGCAAGACTCTCATAATATTCATTCAAAATACAGCTAATTTATTACATACCAAACCAAAATATAAAGTGCACTTGTGCCTTTAAAATCGTGCCTTTCAAATATACATGCTTTTAAAATGTCACAAAAGTGTTAAAAACAGCAAACTGTGCTTAAAAATTATTGTGCAAATGACACATCTAATTGTGCTTCAAATAAAGTGCTATTACAGATTTTTGTGTGTGTACAAATAGCTAGTTAAGGTGATTATTGTGCAAATACACTATAAATATAAACATTTATAAAATATTATACTTGTACATATATAGAACTCAACATGAAAGAAAAAAACCTAACAAACATATAATGTAATCTTGTTTGGACACCAATAATATTTAGAGAACCAGATATGAATACCACACTCACAAACAAGGAGCAGGTTAAAGAACTGTTCAGGCTGTATGCGTGTTGAATATATATCCAGCCTTGTATACAGGAAAACGATGGAGAGCCGAAATCCAATTAAATAAACGTCTCGGTATACTCAGTCTCACCAGTCTCTCGGATAAATTTGCTAAGAGTTCTCAGTAATACCGGTAGCCGGCACTTCTGGATTCCCGGGGTGTAGCGGTCTTACCGGTGGGCGGAGTTCGATTACGTCTTTTGTGTAGCGTAATAGCCTGCTTAAGTAATCACGCACGGCATTACATCCCCTGAGAGTCCCGATCTGGGTGACCAACATATCCCAAATTCACCCTGTTCGAGATTTCAATGGAATTCAATTATTTGAACCACCGCGCACATGGTCCAATGCCCAAAACAGTTCCATGAAGACAGGGCTAGCGGTCAACTTTGGTAACATAAAAACGTAGTTTAAATGGATTCCCGAACTGAGGAAGAGAATGATTCCTGGGAAGCCAAAATAGAGGTGTTGTAACAGTTTGGTATTGGAATGCTTTTGCCCACATATATTGTTTGTGTTTGTTACAGCAGTTATTTATTTTCAAGGGGCAATAATTAAAAGGGCTCCTCCCCATCACTTTAAAATAATACACACTCTAAATTAGTGAGGTTTATTATTTATGTTTGTAATTATTTTTAAGGATGTTATAGAGACAGTGATTAATGTAAGCTATCAACAGGTGTGGTAAATTATTGATTGTGTCTAAAATTTAATCACAGTATCTGTCACAAAGGTACAAAGGCCTCAATTTAATATTTTTGTATAAACATTTAAGCTGATTAAATGTAGAAAAATATTTTAATATTTTTGATACATTAATATATTTTCGATATGTGATATATTTTTGATATTTTATTTTGAGAATTTTTTTTATAAAAGTTTATCCAAAACTACTAAATCATTTGAAAAGCGTATCCAACAATATTAGCTTGAGGCCTTCAAATTTGAAACCTCATATATGTTTGGTTTAAAGGTGTGTAGAGAAACACAGTTCTAACCTCAAATTTTGAATCCAATAATGTTGAGGGGAAGAAAATGTTTACGTCAAAATTTGCTCTGAATAAAGACGAAGGTGTTTTTAGAGATTTGGAATGAAAAAGACAAAATAATTTAAGGGGCAAACTAGGCTGGGATTCTCCCCCCACCTTCTCATAATTGTAATAAATTGTACAAATAAGGTGTTAAAGATAAAAAGTAAGAGGATTACAAAATAGCAATGCTACGCACTATAGTGATGAGCTTTGTGTTTTATTGAAAGTTAATATTAAAGTGTAATTTAAAGCTTCAGTGGTTTTCCAGAAATCATGGAAGTAACATGACATGCGCATAGTCGTTTTATTTGTGCATATTTTATTGTACGTAGTGGGGAATTACGATGCCACATAAACATAACTAACCCCATTCAATCCCCCAATAACGACAGACAATGTAGAATGGATGAACAGGCCACAACATTTATTATAACATAAATAAATTACTGTATAACACATCCATAACTTCATATATTAAACTCTTCTTTTCTGTAACAAAAGAAGAGTTTAATATTTTAAGCTACCAAAATAGGGAAGAGCTCCAGAAACTCCAAATTCCGAGTGAGCCCTGCCGCATGCCAGGCCTCCGGCCACGAGTCAGCGCACCATTTGGCGCCCAGAATGGCCCCAAAGCCGTCCGAACCTGCCGCATCGGTAAACAAATGGAGGTCCGCATTGGAGACCTCTGGGGCCTGCCAGTAAGACCTGCCATTATAGGAGGCCAAAAAGGAATCCCAGACGGCCAAGTCAGCCCGCAAGGATAAAATGCTGCGGATGAACGACCCCCGACGTCGCTGCCGCCAAGCGCCTATTAAAGATACGCCACATTGGCAAGATCCGACAGGCAAAATTGAACTTCCCCAGCAAAGACTGCAGGCAGCGCAGCTGGATCTTACGCCGCCCCAGGGCTCGGGACACCGCTAGGCGCAGGTCCAAGACCTTATCTTGCGGCAGCCAACATTCCCCAGCCATCAAATCAATTTCGATGCCCAGAAAGCTCAAGCACGTGACCGGACCCACCGTCGTGTCATGAGCCAACGGAACCCCGAAGCGCTGAAACACCTCCCCAAGCACCAGCAGCAGGAGGGCACAGACGTGCGACTCCGCCGGACCTACACACAGGAAATCATCCAGGTAGTGCAGGAGGGAAGCGACCCCCGCTTCCCTCCGCACCACCCATTCCATAAAAGTGCTAAAGCACTCAAAATAAAAACAGGACAGTGAGCAATCCATGGGGAGGCACATGTCCACAAAAATCTAGCCCTCAAAGGCACACCCCAAAAGATGATGGCACTCCGGATGCACCGGGAGCAGCCGGAAGGCAGATTCCACATTCGCTTTAGCCAGCAACGCCCCCGGGCCCGCTGCTCTCACCATGTGAACTGCCGCATCAAAGGATGTGTAGGAAACCCTGCAAAATTCCGCGGAAATGTTGTCATTCACCGAACCCCCTCGAGGGTACGGCAAATGGTGAATCAAACGATACTTCCCGGGATCCTTCTTAGGCACCACACCCAAGGGAGAAACCCACAAATTACCCATCGGTGGGGTGGAGAACGGGCCGGCCATCCGACCCAATGAGACCTCCTTATCCAATTTTTCCCACACCACCTGAGGAAAAGCCAGCACGGACTTGAGGTTCCATACGGAGAGCAGCGGATGGCGCTCAGAGAGAGGGATCTAAAACCCCTGCTCAAACCCATCCACCAGGATCCGCGCCGCAGCCCGATTCCTATAAAGGTCGAGCCACGGGCGCATCGCATTTACGAGGACCGGCATCGTCGCCTTTAGCCCCCATGTCCCCTTTCTCCCCTGTTTTGCCCCGCTTGAAACAGAGGGAGGCAGGATGGGCCCCACCGCAGCCGGAGCACTCGTGCTTAAACCAGCACGAGGACCCCCACTTACAGAGACTGTCATTAAATTTCCAACAACAGCCGGACCTCTGACCGGAGGCCGATGAGGAGGAGGATGTGCCCCCCCGAGAAAAGATGAAAACGCGCCCTGTTGAGGGGCAGGACGAGTCATGAGGGAAAGCCAGAGGCCGATATCCATCTGATCCCACGACAGCAAGGGACGCACTGCCAGCTGCTGTCGAAACTGCTCGTCATACCTCCACCAACCCAGCCCGCCATAGGTGCGACAAGCGTTCCAGATCGTGTCCTGATAACAGAACAGTGCGGAACAGTTCTGGGGAGACTTCTCCCCCACCACGCTGGCCAAAATAGAGAATGCCCGAATCCAGTTCCCAAAGTTCTTGGGAATTTTGCGAAAACTGTACTTCTCCCTATCCTTTTCTGAATCCTTACTGTCCTTGTCCACCATGGGAGGAGCTTCTTCCAGCGGCAGGAGAGAAAATATCTCTACAAATTCCCCCTTCCAAATTTTCTCCTTAGTCTCCTGCTTCAAGTGCAAGCCCAGAGGGCCAGACCAGCACATGTAAGCAGCACCCCGCGCTACGTCCGAGACCCCCCCCCCGTCGAGACAAGCATTGCCCGAGGCGGAACTAACACTGACCACCGCAGGCGCCGGGGAACTAAGAGGCACCGTACTGCCACCTGACCCGGGTAGGGGCCCAGGAGTAGGAGAAGACTGAACCTGAAGAGGGAGCAGGGCTGGGGACCACGCTGACCGGAGTTGACCATCAATAGAATTGACCCCACTAGCCGCCATCCCCTTCTCCCACTGATCAAAAAAAAACTAAGACCTAAGAGCCCCCGCAGCCCGGGACCCACAGCGCCAGAAGTGGAAGGAACAAGGTACTCACTGGTTGAAGTCTGGCGATCCAAGCCCGGCACTGCGCTCACAGAAGGCTGAGGCAAAGAAACTGCAGTTCTAGCATCCACAGAAGACATCAGCTGTGTTCCAGGCGCCACCTGCTGGACGGATCCATGAACTGCAGCAGTGTCCTGAGAAGAGAGCAGCAGAGAAGACGTGAGCCCATGCCCCGGAGGAGATGGCTGAGGTAAGTGACCTACAGGGGGGGGGAGGGGGCCCAGGCAGGGCAGAGGGGGCAATAGAGAACAGAGGGGAAGCAGACAGGGAGGGATGGGGACCAGAAGGGGGGGAAGAAAAGGAAGGAGGGGTAAAAAGGGAGGGGAGGGGGGGAGGCCCACCAGAGGAGGTGAAGGGGGGGACAGAAATCGGGCAGGAGGGTGGGGGACCAGGGGGCCCAGGAAAGGGTAAGCTAGGCCCCCTGGAAGAAGAAAATGAACAACGGGCAGGGGAAAGAGGGGAGACAGAGCCCTGGGAGCCTTCCTCACTGACAGAGGAGGCTCCCGACGGGCAAGGAGACCCCCCGAACCCCCAACGGCGGTACCACGGTACCCCACGAGGCCCGCATGGGCCTACTCACCACCCTACCACCCCACCGGCCACGGGGGGACCTGGACCGTTGCCCACCGTTCCCGGCCCACAATCCAGCGCAGGCGGCCGGGGCAGATGGTGTGGAGCGGGACCCACGGGTAGGCCGCCCGGCAGCCGCACCAGGAGGCCGCGCGGAGGAGGCAACAGGCCGCGCGGCGGTATTAGGCCGCATCCCCGGCCTCGCAGCAGTAGGCTGTGTGGCAATGGAGGCAGCTGGGCGCGCGGCAGTGGCAGGCCTCGTGGCAGAAGGCCGTGCCACACGCGCGGCCGCAGAAGGCCGCAAATCATGTCCCCTGTTATTAGGCCGCGTGTCTGGAGCCCCAGGCACGTGGTCCCGGCAATGCCTCGGGCCCGGGCTCCCAGTTCTCAACCGGGCCCGAGGAGTGTGATCAGGGGAGAGCCTGCCAGGCGGTCAGGAACGCCTGCTAGTGCTGGTGCAGCCTCCAGGGGCAGGGACCGCATGGGAGGCAGCAGGGGAGACCCCAGTGGGTGCTCCAGGGGGAGGCAGGCTGCGGGGGGGGGCCCACACCGGTAGCCATACCTCCACTAATTGCTCCCTTAGTTGCCGGCCACCATCCAGCGCAGCAGCAGCCCTGAGGGACGCCAGGATCGCCTCGACATCCATCCCTCAAGCTGTGGAGACTAAAGGCCTAGGCAAACAGTAGCTGGAGACAGGAAGCTGTTTGTTGGCCCGATTCCCAAGTGGCACTGAGGTAAGACCTCCCACCTACTAGCTCACATAACCCTAACCCCACCCACACACATACACACACTTCCAAAGACACTCCCACGCATCTATCCCCACACTCCTACATGTGCCCTTGTCCGCTTAGCTGCGCTATCTCCCCAGGGCCTGAATTACTCAATACTGTGCACCAAACAGAATTACTCAATACTGTGCACCAAACAGAATTACTCAATAATGTGCACCAAACAGAATTACTCAATACCGTGCACCAAACAGAAATAATCAATAATGTGCACCAAACACAATTACTCAATACTGTGCACCAAACAGAATTACTCAAAACTTGCACCAAACATAATTACTCAATACTGTGCACCAAACAGAATTTCTCAAAACTTTCACCAAACAGAAGTACTCAATACTGTGCCATAAACAGAATTACTCAATACTGCGCACCAAACAGAATTACTCAGTACTGTGCACCAAACAGAATTACTCAATACTGTGCACCAAAGCGAATTACTCAATAATGTGCACCAAACAGAAATACTCAATACTGTGCACCAAACAGAATTACTCAATAATGTGCACCAAACAGAATTACTCAATACTGTGCACCAAAGCGAATTACTCAATAATGTGCACCAAAGAGAAATACTCGATACTGTGCACCAAACAGAATTACTCAATAATGTGCACCAAACAGAATTACTCAATAATGTGCACCAAAGGGAATTACTCAATAATGTGCACCAAACAGAATTACTCAATAATGTGCACCAAACAGAAATACTCAATAATGTGCACCAATCAGAAGTACTCAATACTGTGCACCAAACATAATTACTCAATACTGTGCACCCAACAGAATTACTCAATACTGTGCACCAAACAGAATTACTCAATACTGTGCACCCAACAGAATTACTTAATACTGTGCACCAATGAGAAGTACTCAATACTGTGCACCAAACAGAAATACTCAATACTGTGCACCAAACAGAATTACTCAATACTGTGCAACAAACAGAATTACTTAATACTGTGCACCAATGAGAAGTACTCAATACTGTGCCATAAACAGAATTACTCAATACTGTGCACCAAACAGAATTACTCAACAATGTGCACCAAACAGAATTACTCAATACTTTGCAGCAAACAGAATTACTCAATACTGTGCAGCAAAGCGAATTACTCAATAATGTGCACCAAACAGAAATACTCAATACTGTGCAACAAACAGAATTACTCAATACTGTGCACCCAACAGAATTACTCAATACTGTGCACCAAACAGAACTACTCAATACTGTGCACCAAACAGAACTACTCAATACTGTGCACCAAAGCGAATTACTCAATAATGTGCACCAAACAGAAATACTCAATACTGTGCAACAAACAGAATTACTCAATACTGTGCACCAAACATAATTACTCAATACTGTGCACCCAACAGAATTACTCAATACTGTGCACCAAACAGAATTACTCAATACTGTGCACCAAACAGAATTACTCAATACTGTGCACCAAACATGTATGTACGTAGTGGGGAATCGCGATGCAGCCTAGAACAAAATCTAACCCCATTAAACCCCCCAATAACGACAGACCACTTAGTATGGATGAAACAGGCCACAGCATTTATTATCACAACTAAATTACTGCATAACACATCCATAACTTTATTTATTAAATCTCTTCTTTTCTGTAACCAAAACATTAGACATAAATAAGCATAAATTAACATATATACATATATAACTCCACCCATAGTGTTATACAGTGACCCAACCGTCCTTGCCAATAAAAACATGGAGTGGTTCCTAATCACCACTCCCTCTCACCTCCCCCCTCGTCATAAAAATCCTTCCAATGCCTGCCATCAGCCGACCTTATCCACGCTCGATGGGCACGAGACCTCAGGCAACCTAAAGTTAAACCTTTAGAGCAGGGGAGGTTTGAGACCTTAAAAGACTTGTTCATCTCATTCCATCTACTTAAACGTAACCTCAAACTCAATTGGCAAGGACATACCCCCGGCTAGCTGCGACAAAATATAGTATAGGGTGGGCGGGAGGGAAGCTGTTTGCTGGCCCGAATCCCAAGTGGCACTGAGGTAAGACCTCCCCCACACTGTCTTACACAGAACATAATCACACCCACAGATTCTTCACAACCAATCCCATGCATCTATCCCCACACTCCTACATGTGCCCTTGTCCGCTTAGCTGCGCTATCTCCCAAGGGCCTGAATTACTCAATACTGTGCACCAAAGCGAATTACTCAATAATGTGCACCAAACAGAAATACTCAATACTGTGCACCAAACAGAATTACTCAATACTGTGCACCAAACAGAATTACTCAATACTATGCAGCAAACATAATTACTCAATACTGTGCACCAAACAGAAGTACTCAATACTGTGCACCAAACAGAATTACTTAATACTGTGCCACAAACAGAATTACTTAATACTGTGCACCAAACAGAATTTCTCAAAACTTTCACCAAACAGAATTACTCAATACTGTGCACCAAACAGAATTACTTAATACTGTGCACCAAACAGAATTACTCAATAATGTGCACCAAACAGAATTACTGAATACTGTGCACCAAACAGAATTACTCAATACTGTGCAACAAATAGAAATACTCAATACTGTGCACCAAACAGAAATACTCAATAATGTGCACCAAACAGAATTACTCAATACTGTGCAGCAAACAGAATTACTCAATACTGTGCAACAAACAGAATTACTCAATACTGTGCACCAAACAGAATTACTTAATACTGTGCAGCAAACAGAATTACTCAATACTGTGCAGCAAACAGAATTACTCAATAATGTGCACCAAACAGAATTACTCAATACTGTGCACAAAACAGAAATACTCAATAATGTGCACCAAACAGAATTACTCAATACTGTGCAGCAAACAGAATTACTCAATACTGTGCAACAAACAGAATTACTCAATACTGTGCACCAGACAGAATTACTTAATACTGTGCAGCAAACAGAATTACTCAATACTGTGCAGCAAACAGAATTACTCAATAATGTGCACCAAACAGAATTACTCAATACTGTGCACCAAACAGAAATACTCAATAATGTGCACCAAACAGAATTACTCAATACTGTGCAGCAAACAGAATTACTCAATACTGTGCAACAAACAGAATTACTCAATACTGTGCACCAAACAGAATTACTCAATAATGTGCACCAAACAGAATTACTCAATACTGTGCAACAAACAGAATTACTCAATACTGTGCACCAAACAGAATTACTCAATAATGTGCACCAAACAGAATTACTCAATACTGTGCAACAAACAGAATTACTCAATACTGTGCACCAAACAGAATTACTCAATACTGTGCACCCAACAGAATTACTCAATACTGTGCACCAAACAGAACTACTCAATACTGTGCACCAAACAGAACTACTCAATACTGTGCACCAAAGCGAATTACTCAATAATGTGCACCAAACAGAAATACTCAATACTGTGCAACAAACAGAATTACTCAATACTGTGCACCAAACATAATTACTCAATACTGTGCACCCAACAGAATTACTCAATACTGTGCACCAAACAGAATTACTCAATACTGTGCACCAAACATAATTACTCAATACTGTGCACCAAACAGAATTACTCAATACTGTGCACCAAAGCGAATTACTCAATAATGTGCACCAAACAGAAATACTCAATACTGTGCACCAAACAGAAGTACTCAATACTGTGCCACAAACAGAATTACTCAATACTGTGCACCAAACAGAATTACTCAATACTATGCAGCAAACATAATTACTCAATACTGTGCACCAAACAGAAGTACTCAATACTGTGCACCAAACAGAATTACTTAATACTGTGCCACAAACAGAATTACTTAATACTGTGCACCAAACAGAATTTCTCAAAACTTTCACCAAACAGAATTACTCAAAACTGTGCACCAAACAGAATTACTTAATACTGTGCACCAAACAGAATTACTCAATAATGTGCACCAAACAGAATTACTCAATACTGTGCACCAAACAGAATTACTCAATACTGTGCAACAAATAGAAATACTCAATACTGTGCACCAAACAGAAATACTCAATAATGTGCACCAAACAGAATTACTCAATACTGTGCAGCAAACAGAATTACTCAATACTGTGCAACAAACAGAATTACTCAATACTGTGCACCAAACAGAATTACTTAATACTGTGCAGCAAACAGAATTACTCAATACTGTGCAGCAAACAGAATTACTCAATAATGTGCACCAAACAGAATTACTCAATACTGTGCAGCAAACAGAATTACTCAATACTGTGCAACAAACAGAATTAATCAATACTGTGCACCAAACAGAATTACTTAATACTGTGCAGCAAACAGAATTACTCAATACTGTGCAGCAAACAGAATTACTCAATAATGTGCACCAAACAGAATTACTCAATACTGTGCACCAAACAGAAATACTCAATAATGTGCACCAAACAGAATTACTCAATACTATGCAGCAAACAGAATTACTCAATACTGTGCAACAAACAGAATTACTCAATACTGTGCACCAAACAGAATTACTCAATAATGTGCACCAAACAGAATTACTCAATACTGTGCAACAAACAGAATTACTCAATACTGTGCACCAAACAGAATTACTCAATAATGTGCACCAAACAGAATTACTCAATACTGTGCAACAAACAGAATTACTCAATACTGTGCACCAAACAGAATTACTCAATACTGTGCACCAAACAGAATTACTTAATACTGTGCACCAATGAGAAGTACTCAATACTGTGCCATAAACAGAATTACTCAACAATGTGCACCAAACAGAATTACTCAATACTGTGCAGCAAACAGAATTACTCAATACTGTGCAACAAACAGAATTACTCAATACTGTGCACCAAACAGAATTACTTAATACTGTGCAGCAAACAGAATTACTCAATACTGTGCAGCAAACAGAATTACTCAATAATGTGCACCAAACAGAATTACTCAATACTGTGCACCAAACAGAAATACTCAATAATGTGCACCAAACAGAATTACTCAATACTGTGCAGCAAACAGAATTACTCAATACTGTGCAACAAACAGAATTAATCAATACTGTGCACCAAACAGAATTACTTAATACTGTGCAGCAAACAGAATTACTCAATACTGTGCAGCAAACAGAATTACTCAATAATGTGCACCAAACAGAATTACTCAATACTGTGCACCAAACAGAAATACTCAATAATGTGCACCAAACAGAATTACTCAATACTATGCAGCAAACAGAATTACTCAATACTGTGCAACAAACAGAATTACTCAATACTGTGCACCAAACAGAATTACTCAATAATGTGCACCAAACAGAATTACTCAATACTGTGCAACAAACAGAATTACTCAATACTGTGCACCAAACAGAATTACTCAATAATGTGCACCAAACAGAATTACTCAATACTGTGCAACAAACAGAATTACTCAATACTGTGCACCAAACAGAATTACTCAATACTGTGCACCAAACAGAATTACTTAATACTGTGCACCAATGAGAAGTACTCAATACTGTGCCATAAACAGAATTACTCAACAATGTGCACCAAACAGAATTACTCAATACTATGCACTAAACAGAATTACTCAACAATGTGCACCAAACAGAATTACTCAATACTGTGCACCAAACAGAACTACTCAATACTGTGCAACAAACATAATTACTCAATACTGTGCATCAAACAGAATTACTCAAAATTTGCACCAAACAGAATTACTCAATACTGTGCACCAAACAGAATTACTTAATACTGTGCCACAAAGAGAATTACTCAATACTGTGCATCAAACAGAAGTACTCAATACTGTGCACCAAACAGAATTACTCAATACTGTGCACCAAACAGAATTACTCAATACTATGCACCAAACAGAATTACTCAACAATGTGCACCAAACAGAATTACTCAATACTGTGCACCAAACAGAATTACTTATTACTGTGCACCAAACAGAATTACTCAATACTGTGCACCAAACAGAATGACTCAATACTGTGCACCAAAGCGAATTACTCAATAATGTGCACCAAACAGAAATACTCAATACTGTGCACCAAAGCGAATTACTCAATACTGTGCACCAAACAGAAATACTCAATAATGTGCACAAAACATAATTACTCAATACTGTGCATCAAACAGAATTACTCAAAATTTGCACCAAACAGAACTACTCAATACTGTGCCACAAACAGAATTACTCAATACTGTGCACCAAACAGAAATACTCAAAACTGTGCACCAAACAGAATTACTCTGTACTGTGCACCAAACAGAATTACTAAATAATGTGCACCAAGCAGAACTACTCAATACTGTGCACCAAACAGAATTACTCAATACTGTGCACCAAACAGAATTACTCAATACTATGCAGCAAACATAATTACTCAATACTGTGCACCAAACAGAATTACTCAATACTGTGCACCAAACAGAATTACTCAATACTGTGCACCAAACAGAATTACTTAATACTGTGCCACAAACAGAATTACTCAATACTGTGCACCAAACATAATTACTCAAAACTTTCACCAAACAGAAGTACTCAATACTGTGCCATAAACAGAAATACTCAATACTGTGCACCAAACAGAATTACTCAACAATGTGCACCAAACAGAATTACTCAATACTATGCAGCAAACAGAATTACTCAATACTGTGCACCAAACAGAATTACTTATTACTGTGCACCAAACAGAATTACTCAATACTGTGCACCAAACAGAATTACTCAATACTGTGCACCAAAGCGAATTACTCAATAATGTGCACCAAACAGAAATACTCAATAATGTGCACCAAACATAATTACTCAATACTGTGCATCAAACAGAATTACTCAAAATTTGCACCAAACAGAAGTACTCAATACTGTGCCACAAACAGAAGTACTCAATACTGTGCCACAAACAGAATTACTCAATACTGTGCACCAAACAGAAATACTCAATACTGTGCACCAAACAGAATTACTCAGTACTGTGCACCAAACAGAATAATCAATACTGTGCACCAATGAGAAATACTCAGTACTGTGTACCAAACAGAATTACTAAATAATGTGCACCAAGCAGAACTACTCAATACTGTGCACCAAACAGAATTACTCAATACTGTGCACCAAACAGAATTACTCAATACTATGCAGCAAACATAATTACTCAATACTGTGCACCAAACAGAATTACTCAATACTGTGCCACAAACAGAATTATTCAATACTGTGCACCAAACAGAAGTACTCAATACTGTGCCATAAACAGAATTACTCAATACTGTGCACCAAACAGAATTACTCAACAATGTGCACCAAACAGAATTACTCAATACTATGCAGCAAACAGAATTACTCAATACTGTGCACCAAACAGAATTACTTATTACTGTGCACCAAACAGAATTACTCAATACTGTGCACCAAACAGAATTACTCAATACTGTGCACCAAACAGAATTACTCAATACTGTGCACCAAACAGAATTACTTAATACTGTGCCACAAACAGAATTACTCAATACTGTGCACCAAACATAATTACTCAAAACTTTCACCAAACAGAAGTACTCAATACTCTGCCATAAACAGAAATACTCAATACTGTGCACCAAACAGAATTACTCAATACTGTGCACCAAACAGAATTACTCAACAATGTGCACCAAACAGAATTACTCAATACTATGCAGCAAACAGAATTACTCAATACTGTGCACCAAACAGAATTACTTATTACTGTGCACCAAACAGAATTACTTAATACTGTGCAGCAAACAGAATTACTCAATACTGTGCAGCAAACAGAATTACTCAATAATGTGCACCAAACAGAAATACTCAATAATGTGCACCAAACAGAATTACTCAATACTATGCAGCAAACAGAATTACTCAATACTGTGCAACAAACAGAATTACTCAATACTGTGCACCAAACAGAATTACTCAATAATGTGCACCAAACAGAATTACTCAATACTGTGCAACAAACAGAATTACTCAATACTGTGCACCAAACAGAATTACTCAATAATGTGCACCAAACAGAATTACTCAATACTGTGCAACAAACAGAATTACTCAATACTGTGCACCAAACAGAATTACTCAATACTGTGCACCAAACAGAATTACTTAATACTGTGCACCAATGAGAAGTACTCAATACTGTGCCATAAACAGAATTACTCAACAATGTGCACCAAACAGAATTACTCAATACTGTGCAGCAAACAGAATTACTCAATACTGTGCAACAAACAGAATTACTCAATACTGTGCACCAAACAGAATTACTTAATACTGTGCAGCAAACAGAATTACTCAATACTGTGCAGCAAACAGAATTACTCAATAATGTGCACCAAACAGAATTACTCAATACTGTGCACCAAACAGAAATACTCAATAATGTGCACCAAACAGAATTACTCAATACTGTGCAGCAAACAGAATTACTCAATACTGTGCAACAAACAGAATTAATCAATACTGTGCACCAAACAGAATTACTTAATACTGTGCAGCAAACAGAATTACTCAATACTGTGCAGCAAACAGAATTACTCAATAATGTGCACCAAACAGAATTACTCAATACTGTGCACCAAACAGAAATACTCAATAATGTGCACCAAACAGAATTACTCAATACTATGCAGCAAACAGAATTACTCAATACTGTGCAACAAACAGAATTACTCAATACTGTGCACCAAACAGAATTACTCAATAATGTGCACCAAACAGAATTACTCAATACTGTGCAACAAACAGAATTACTCAATACTGTGCACCAAACAGAATTACTCAATAATGTGCACCAAACAGAATTACTCAATACTGTGCAACAAACAGAATTACTCAATACTGTGCACCAAACAGAATTACTCAATACTGTGCACCAAACAGAATTACTTAATACTGTGCACCAATGAGAAGTACTCAATACTGTGCCATAAACAGAATTACTCAACAATGTGCACCAAACAGAATTACTCAATACTATGCACTAAACAGAATTACTCAACAATGTGCACCAAACAGAATTACTCAATACTGTGCACCAAACAGAACTACTCAATACTGTGCAACAAACATAATTACTCAATACTGTGCATCAAACAGAATTACTCAAAATTTGCACCAAACAGAATTACTCAATACTGTGCACCAAACAGAATTACTTAATACTGTGCCACAAAGAGAATTACTCAATACTGTGCATCAAACAGAAGTACTCAATACTGTGCACCAAACAGAATTACTCAATACTGTGCACCAAACAGAATTACTCAATACTATGCACCAAACAGAATTACTCAACAATGTGCACCAAACAGAATTACTCAATACTGTGCACCAAACAGAATTACTTATTACTGTGCACCAAACAGAATTACTCAATACTGTGCACCAAACAGAATGACTCAATACTGTGCACCAAAGCGAATTACTCAATAATGTGCACCAAACAGAAATACTCAATACTGTGCACCAAAGCGAATTACTCAATACTGTGCACCAAACAGAAATACTCAATAATGTGCACAAAACATAATTACTCAATACTGTGCATCAAACAGAATTACTCAAAATTTGCACCAAACAGAACTACTCAATACTGTGCCACAAACAGAATTACTCAATACTGTGCACCAAACAGAAATACTCAAAACTGTGCACCAAACAGAATTACTCTGTACTGTGCACCAAACAGAATTACTAAATAATGTGCACCAAGCAGAACTACTCAATACTGTGCACCAAACAGAATTACTCAATACTGTGCACCAAACAGAATTACTCAATACTATGCAGCAAACATAATTACTCAATACTGTGCACCAAACAGAATTACTCAATACTGTGCACCAAACAGAATTACTCAATACTGTGCACCAAACAGAATTACTTAATACTGTGCCACAAACAGAATTACTCAATACTGTGCACCAAACATAATTACTCAAAACTTTCACCAAACAGAAGTACTCAATACTGTGCCATAAACAGAAATACTCAATACTGTGCACCAAACAGAATTACTCAACAATGTGCACCAAACAGAATTACTCAATACTATGCAGCAAACAGAATTACTCAATACTGTGCACCAAACAGAATTACTTATTACTGTGCACCAAACAGAATTACTCAATACTGTGCACCAAACAGAATTACTCAATACTGTGCACCAAAGCGAATTACTCAATAATGTGCACCAAACAGAAATACTCAATAATGTGCACCAAACATAATTACTCAATACTGTGCATCAAACAGAATTACTCAAAATTTGCACCAAACAGAAGTACTCAATACTGTGCCACAAACAGAAGTACTCAATACTGTGCCACAAACAGAATTACTCAATACTGTGCACCAAACAGAAATACTCAATACTGTGCACCAAACAGAATTACTCAGTACTGTGCACCAAACAGAATAATCAATACTGTGCACCAATGAGAAATACTCAGTACTGTGTACCAAACAGAATTACTAAATAATGTGCACCAAGCAGAACTACTCAATACTGTGCACCAAACAGAATTACTCAATACTGTGCACCAAACAGAATTACTCAATACTATGCAGCAAACATAATTACTCAATACTGTGCACCAAACAGAATTACTCAATACTGTGCCACAAACAGAATTATTCAATACTGTGCACCAAACAGAAGTACTCAATACTGTGCCATAAACAGAATTACTCAATACTGTGCACCAAACAGAATTACTCAACAATGTGCACCAAACAGAATTACTCAATACTATGCAGCAAACAGAATTACTCAATACTGTGCACCAAACAGAATTACTTATTACTGTGCACCAAACAGAATTACTCAATACTGTGCACCAAACAGAATTACTCAATACTGTGCACCAAACAGAATTACTCAATACTGTGCACCAAACAGAATTACTTAATACTGTGCCACAAACAGAATTACTCAATACTGTGCACCAAACATAATTACTCAAAACTTTCACCAAACAGAAGTACTCAATACTCTGCCATAAACAGAAATACTCAATACTGTGCACCAAACAGAATTACTCAATACTGTGCACCAAACAGAATTACTCAACAATGTGCACCAAACAGAATTACTCAATACTATGCAGCAAACAGAATTACTCAATACTGTGCACCAAACAGAATTACTTATTACTGTGCACCAAACAGAATTACTTAATACTGTGCAGCAAACAGAATTACTCAATACTGTGCAGCAAACAGAATTACTCAATAATGTGCACCAAACAGAATTACTCAATACTGTGCACCAAACAGAAATACTCAATAATGTGCACCAAACAGAATTACTCAATACTATGCAGCAAACAGAATTACTCAATACTGTGCAACAAACAGAATTACTCAATACTGTGCACCAAACAGAATTACTCAATAATGTGCACCAAACAGAATTACTCAATACTGTGCAACAAACAGAATTACTCAATACTGTGCACCAAACAGAATTACTCAATAATGTGCACCAAACAGAATTACTCAATACTGTGCAACAAACAGAATTACTCAATACTGTGCACCAAACAGAATTACTCAATACTGTGCACCAAACAGAATTACTTAATACTGTGCACCAATGAGAAGTACTCAATACTGTGCCATAAACAGAATTACTCAACAATGTGCACCAAACAGAATTACTCAATACTGTGCAGCAAACAGAATTACTCAATACTGTGCAACAAACAGAATTACTCAATACTGTGCACCAAACAGAATTACTTAATACTGTGCATCAAACAGAATTACTCAATACTGTGCAGCAAACAGAATTACTCAATAATGTGCACCAAACAGAATTACTCAATACTGTGCACCAAACAGAAATACTCAATAATGTGCACCAAACAGAATTACTCAATACTGTGCAGCAAACAGAATTACTCAATACTGTGCAACAAACAGAATTAATCAATACTGTGCACCAAACAGAATTACTTAATACTGTGCAGCAAACAGAATTACTCAATACTGTGCAGCAAACAGAATTACTCAATAATGTGCACCAAACAGAATTACTCAATACTGTGCACCAAACAGAAATACTCAATAATGTGCACCAAACAGAATTACTCAATACTATGCAGCAAACAGAATTACTCAATACTGTGCAACAAACAGAATTACTCAATACTGTGCACCAAACAGAATTACTCAATAATGTGCACCAAACAGAATTACTCAATACTGTGCAACAAACAGAATTACTCAATACTGTGCACCAAACAGAATTACTCAATAATGTGCACCAAACAGAATTACTCAATACTGTGCAACAAACAGAATTACTCAATACTGTGCACCAAACAGAATTACTCAATACTGTGCACCAAACAGAATTACTTAATACTGTGCACCAATGAGAAGTACTCAATACTGTGCCATAAACAGAATTACTCAACAATGTGCACCAAACAGAATTACTCAATACTATGCACTAAACAGAATTACTCAACAATGTGCACCAAACAGAATTACTCAATACTGTGCACCAAACAGAACTACTCAATACTGTGCAACAAACATAATTACTCAATACTGTGCATCAAACAGAATTACTCAAAATTTGCACCAAACAGAATTACTCAATACTGTGCACCAAACAGAATTACTTAATACTGTGCCACAAAGAGAATTACTCAATACTGTGCACCAAACAGAAGTACTCAATACTGTGCACCAAACAGAATTACTCAATACTGTGCACCAAACAGAATTACTCAATACTATGCACCAAACAGAATTACTCAACAATGTGCACCAAACAGAATTACTCAATACTGTGCACCAAACAGAATTACTTATTACTGTGCACCAAACAGAATTACTCAATACTGTGCACCAAACAGAATGACTCAATACTGTGCACCAAAGCGAATTACTCAATAATGTGCACCAAACAGAAATACTCAATACTGTGCACCAAAGCGAATTACTCAATACTGTGCACCAAACAGAAATACTCAATAATGTGCACAAAACATAATTACTCAATACTGTGCATCAAACAGAATTACTCAAAATTTGCACCAAACAGAACTACTCAATACTGTGCCACAAACAGAATTACTCAATACTGTGCACCAAACAGAAATACTCAAAACTGTGCACCAAACAGAATTACTCTGTACTGTGCACCAAACAGAATTACTAAATAATGTGCACCAAGCAGAACTACTCAATACTGTGCACCAAACAGAATTACTCAATACTGTGCACCAAACAGAATTACTCAATACTATGCAGCAAACATAATTACTCAATACTGTGCACCAAACAGAATTACTCAATACTGTGCACCAAACAGAATTACTCAATACTGTGCACCAAACAGAATTACTTAATACTGTGCCACAAACAGAATTACTCAATACTGTGCACCAAACATAATTACTCAAAACTTTCACCAAACAGAAGTACTCAATACTGTGCCATAAACAGAAATACTCAATACTGTGCACCAAACAGAATTACTCAACAATGTGCACCAAACAGAATTACTCAATACTATGCAGCAAACAGAATTACTCAATACTGTGCACCAAACAGAATTACTTATTACTGTGCACCAAACAGAATTACTCAATACTGTGCACCAAACAGAATTACTCAATACTGTGCACCAAAGCGAATTACTCAATAATGTGCACCAAACAGAAATACTCAATAATGTGCACCAAACATAATTACTCAATACTGTGCATCAAACAGAATTACTCAAAATTTGCACCAAACAGAAGTACTCAATACTGTGCCACAAACAGAAGTACTCAATACTGTGCCACAAACAGAATTACTCAATACTGTGCACCAAACAGAAATACTCAATACTGTGCACCAAACAGAATTACTCAGTACTGTGCACCAAACAGAATAATCAATACTGTGCACCAATGAGAAATACTCAGTACTGTGTACCAAACAGAATTACTAAATAATGTGCACCAAGCAGAACTACTCAATACTGTGCACCAAACAGAATTACTCAATACTGTGCACCAAACAGAATTACTCAATACTATGCAGCAAACATAATTACTCAATACTGTGCACCAAACAGAATTACTCAATACTGTGCCACAAACAGAATTACTCAATACTGTGCACCAAACAGAATTACTCAATACTGTGCCACAAACAGAATTATTCAATACTGTGCACCAAACAGAAGTACTCAATACTGTGCCATAAACAGAATTACTCAATACTGTGCACCAAACAGAATTACTCAACAATGTGCACCAAACAGAATTACTCAATACTATGCAGCAAACAGAATTACTCAATACTGTGCACCAAACAGAATTACTTATTACTGTGCACCAAACAGAATTACTCAATACTGTGCACCAAACAGAATTACTCAATACTGTGCACCAAACAGAATTACTCAATACTGTGCACCAAACAGAATTACTTAATACTGTGCCACAAACAGAATTACTCAATACTGTGCACCAAACATAATTACTCAAAACTTTCACCAAACAGAAGTACTCAATACTCTGCCATAAACAGAAATACTCAATACTGTGCACCAAACAGAATTACTCAATACTGTGCACCAAACAGAATTACTCAACAATGTGCACCAAACAGAATTACTCAATACTATGCAGCAAACAGAATTACTCAATACTGTGCACCAAACAGAATTACTTATTACTGTGCACCAAACAGAATTACTCAATACTGTGCACCAAACAGAATTACTCAATACTGTGCACCAAAGCGAATTACTCAATAATGTGCACCAAACAGAAATACTCAATAATGTGCACCAAACATAATTACTCAATACTGTGCATCAAACAGAATTACTCAAAATTTGCACCAAACAGAAGTACTCAATACTGTGCCACAAACAGAAGTACTCAATACTGTGCCACAAACAGAATTACTCAATACTGTGCACCAAACAGAAATACTCAATACTGTGCACCAAACAGAATTACTCAGTACTGTGCACCAAACAGTATAATCAATACTGTGCACCAATGAGAAATACTCAGTACTGTGCACCAAACAGAATTACTAAATAATGTGCACCAAGCAGAACTACTCAATACTGTGCACCAAACAGAATTACTCAATACTGTGCACCAAACATAATTACTCAATACTATGCAGCAAACATAATTACTCAATACTGTGCACCAAACAGAATTACTCAATACTGTGCACCAAACAGAATTACTTAATACTGTGCCACAAACAGAATTACTCAATACTGTGCACCAAACAGAAGTACTCAATACTGTGCCATAAACAGAATTACTCAATACTGTGCACCAAACAGAATTACTCAACAATATGCACCAAACAGAATTACTCAATACTATGCAGCAAACAGAATTACTCAATACTGTGCACCAAACAGAATTACTTATTACTGTGCACCAAACAGAATTACTCAATACTGTGCACCAAACAGAATTACTCAATACTGTGCACCAAAGCGAATTACTCAATAATGTGCACCAAACAGAAATACTCAATACTGTGCACCAAACAGAAATACTCAATACTGTGCATCAAACAGAATTACTCAAAATTTGCACCAAACAGAAGTACTCAATACTGTGCCACAAACAGAATTACTCAATACTGTGCACCAAACAGAAATACTCAATACTGTGCCACAAACAGAATTACTCAGTACTGTGCACCAAACAGAATAATCAATACTGTGCACCAATGAGAAATACTCAGTACTGTGCACCAAACAGAATTACTAAATAATGTGCACCAAGCAGAACTACTCAATACTGTGCACCAAACAGAATTACTCAATACTGTGCACCAAACAGAATTACTCAATACTGTGCAACAAACAGAATTACTCAATACTGTGCACCAAACAGAATTACTCAATACTGTGCACCAAACAGAATTACTCAATACTGTGCACCAATGAGAAGTACTCAATAATGTGCACCAAACAGGATTACTCAATACTGTGCACCAAACAGAATTACTTAATACTGTGCACCAAACAGAATTACTTAATACTGTGCCACAAACAGAATTACTTAATACTGTGCACCAAACAGAATTACTCAATACTGTGCACCAAACAGAATTACTTAATACTGTGCAACAAACAGAATTACTCAATAATGTGCAACAAACAGAATTACTCAATACTGTGCACCAAACAGAATTACTTAATACTGTGCCACAAACAGAATTACTTAATACTGTGCACCAAACAGAATTACTTAATACTGTGCCACAAACAGAATTACTTAATACTGTGCAACAAACAGAATTACTCAATAATGTGCAACAAACAGAATTACTTAATACTGTGCACCAAACAGAATTACTTAATACTGTGCCACAAACAGAATTACTTAATACTGTGCACCAAACAGAATTACTCAATACTGTGCACCAAACAGAAGTACTCAATACTGTGCCATAAACAGAATTACTCAATACTGTGCACCAAACAAAATTACTCAATACTGTGCACCAAACAGAATTACTTAATACTGTGCAACAAACAGAATTACTTAATACTGTGCACCAAACAAAATTACTCAATACTGTGCACCAAACAGAATTACTTAATACTGTGCAACAAACAGAATTACTTAATACTGTGCACCAAACAGAAGTACTCAATACTGTGCACCAAACAGAATTACTCAATAATGTGCACCAAACAGAAATACTCAATAATGTGCACCAAACATAATTACTCAATACTGTGCATCAAACAGAATTACTCAAAATTTGCACCAAACAGAATTACTCAACAATGTGCACCAAACAGAAGTACTCAATACTGTGCAACAAACAGAATTACTTATTACTGTGCACCAAACATAATTACTCAATACTGTGCACCAAACAGAATTACTCAACAATGTGCACCAAACAGAATTACTCAATACTGTGCACCAAACAGAATTACTCAACAATGTGCACCAAACAGAATTACTCAATAATGTGCACCAAAGGGAATTACTCAATACTGTGCACCAATGAGAAGTACTCAATACTGTGCACCAAACAGAATTACTCAATACTGTGCACCAAACAGAATTACTCAATACTCAAATCTCTAATACCCGCTGAGCCAGGCAGACGTTGATTACTTTCTCATGTAAATAGCAGATTATAAGAGGACAGTTTTCTGCCTCATTGCAATATCTCTACATGAATTGTTGGCTTATTTACTTTATTGCTGAGATGATGATGGCCCCAGGGAGAGTGCTCAGCTGAGCGGATAGGAGCACATGTATAAGTGTGGAAATGGATGTAGCAAGATTGGCTATTTGCTATGTGTGGGAGTGTAGTATGTGAGGAAGTGGGTGGTGACAGATTAGACTTAACTCAGTGCCACTTAGGAGCTGGGCCAGCAACAGTTTCTGTGGAATTCTTCCTGTTCTGTGCCTGTAGATAATTTTGCCTGTGGCATGGATATTGAATCCATCATATCAGCCCTCAGGGCTGAAGCAGCAGTGGGAGGTGGCCGGCAGCTCCGCAAGCAATTTGCTCGCCTACTGCAGCCCCAGCCATCTGGCTGTGTGGTCTCCCCTCCCAGCGGTGTGGCTCCCTCTGATCCCCCTCCGTCGGCACCCTCCCTGGGTGGCCATGCTAGCACGGGTCGGTGAACCCGCCCTCCGGCCCGGTACACCCGCCCTCCGGCTCGGCTGAGCCCCAGCTCATCTCCTCAGGCCCAGTATATGAGCTGCAGCCCGGGCCCGAGTCAACAATAGGCCCACGTGCGGTCTGCACTTTCCCCGGCTTCTCCCGCTGCCCCTGGTGTTCCGGCAGTGGCATCACATGCGGGCCGCTCTCTCCTTCGGTCCAGGGCATGATGTCGTCCCGACGAACGTCCCGGGTGGCGCATGAGATGCCACCTGGAGTCCCCCCCTCGTGTCTGGCAGTGGTGAGGAGGCCCCTGCCGGGCACACGGGGCGGGTCTATCCCACTGCCGTCAGATGGGGGGGGTATCTTCCCCTTGCTTCTGGACCTCTGGGCTCCCCTCCTAACCAGTTGTCCCCTTCTTCCCCTCTCCCCCTTCCTTCCCAAGTGGGATCCATGGGCTGGGTGGCTTCTCCCCTTCCCCTTGCTGTTCTCAATTCCCCTTCCGTTGTAGGTCTGTCCCCCTCTGGGGTTCCTGTGGCTGCGGCCTCTCCTGGTCAATTTCCATCTGCCCCTATATTTTCTGCCTCCCTCCTTTCTGCTGATCCCCCCCACCCTTTCCTCTCCTTCTCCTGCCCAGCTACACTGGCCTGCCCTTGGGCCCCCTACCCCTTTCCCCATCCCCCCTTTCCTATCCCCCTAACCCCCTCCCCCCTTCCCCACCCCCCCTTCCTCCCCTCCCCTCTTCTCCCCTCTCCTCTCCCCTCGTAAGGGTTACTGCCAAAGAACACCCCAATATGTGCTCAGCAACATCTCCTGAGTACAGTGATACCACCAGGGCCGGACTGGGAAATTTTTTTTTACCACAGCGGCCCACTAAGAAGGGGGGTGTTTTGTCATCACCAATGACAAACACGCCCCCTCTCAAAGTGAGCATGTTGGTTCAATGCTCTTCCAGGGCAGATCATGCACAGAGCTCTGCTGAAGAGCTCTAGCATGAGAAAAAGGCCCTGTATTTGTTCTGCACAGCGCAAGAAAATTTAATAACAGGCTTGCACTGTGTTTCCTTGCAACTTGTCTCTGGTGTCTCTATAAATGGATACCAGGAGACAAAAATGCCAGGAAGGAGTATTGTGTTTGGAGCCTGCTTGTGGTATTGTGTGTGTACAGAGTGAGCTGATTGTGGTGTGGTATTGTGTTATAAGGTCGGTTTTAGGCATGTTGTGTTTGTGGTGTAATGTAATGCATATGTGGCTAGGGGCTGTAGAGAATGTGTATAGGGGATGTAGCAAGAGTGTGCATGCAGGCTATAGTGTGTGTGTGTGTATTAGTGATGTAGTGTTTGTAGAGAGTGTGTGTTTAGGAGTGTAGTATGTGTTTGCTTACAAGGAAGCTAGTGTGTGGGTGTATATATATATATATATATGTTTGGAAGTATTGTGTATGTGTGTGGTGCAGTGTGTCGGGGGGTTCTGTGTGTATGTGAGGGGTGCAGTATGTGTGTGTGAGGTGTGATGTGTGTTTGGGTGCTGTGTGTGATTTATTTGTGTGAGGGTGCTGTGTGATGTGTGTGTGAGAGAGTGCTGTGTGTGATGTGTGTGTGAGAGAGTGCTGTGTGTGATGTGTGTGTGTGCTGAGTGTGATGTGTGTGAGTGTGATGTGTGTGAATGCTGAGTGTGATGTGTGTGAGAGTGCTGAGTGTGAGAGTGCTGTGGGTGATGCTATTGTCTGACCCCACCCCTCCTTGTACTATAGTGCTCTATGTAACCTATTGTATGTAAATGAGGCTGTTGGGGGCTTAAATGTGTGTATAAATTGTAAGTGATTGCTTGCTTTAAAGAGTTCCTGTTTTACACTCAACATTGAGTCTTGTCTCATGTGTGGGGGTAAATGCTGCATCTACCCTGGGGATTGCTATATCACTATACTCCCCAGGGATTATAATCACTAAGCTCTTTTAAGAGCTATTCCTGCTTGACTCTATGGAGGAAGAGAGGTTCACCCACTGGAACCTGGAGCCTTGTCGTAGGTCCAGGGTGGTTAAGAGATGGCGAGTTCCCAGCCAAGCTGTAACGCTGGACGTGGGGACTGCGTTGCTGATGGTGTCTGGTGGAGTGCCTGGAGTCCACGGTGAGCACTAGGAGCATCCGTCGGCAGAGGTACCCAACTGGGGTACAGGAAGCTCCGTTACATTGACCCCCTTCAAACCATATATTTTTGAAAAGTAGACAATCCAGGGTATTTATATTATCTTCATAATATTATCTTATATAATGTATATTGTAGATTAATAGGTAAATTATCTATACTCCCACCCTATTTGATATTTCCTGTCCTATTGTGTTTTACACCTCCTCTCCAACCTATCGTGCCTGTTAGTTTTTTGTAATTGTCCTTTTTATAGTTAAATCCCCTCTCATAATATTGTAAAGCGCTACAGAATCTGTTGGCACTATGTAAATGGCAATAATAATAATAATACCATGTTCTATGGGTGTTACGTGTTAGTATACCATGTTCTATGGGTGTTAGTATACCATGTTCTAAGGGTGTTAGTATACCATGTTCTATGGGTGTTACGTGTTAGTATACCATATTCTATGGGTGTTAGTATACCATGCTCTAAGGGTGTTAGTATACCATGTTCTAAGGGTGTTAGTATACCATGTTCTAAGGGTGTTACGTGTTAGTATACCATATTCTATGGGTGTTAGTATACCATGCTCTAAGGGTGTTAGTATACCATGTTCTAAGGGTGTTAGTATACCATGTTCTAAGGGTGTTAGTATACCATGTTCTATGGATGTTACGTGTTAGTATACCATATTCTATGGGTGTTACATGTTAGTATACCATGTTCTATGGGTGTTACGTGTTAGTATACCATATTCTATGGGTGTTAGTATACCATGTTCTATGGGTGTTAGTATACCATGTTCTAAGGGTGTTAGTATACCATGTTCTAAGGGTGTTAGTATACCATGTTCTAAGGGTGTTAGTATGCCATGTTCTAAGGGTGTTAGTATACCATGTTCTATGGGTGTTACGTGTTAGTATACCATATTCTATGGGTGTTAGTATACCATGTTCTAAGGGTGTTAGTATACCATGTTCTATAGGTGTTACGTGTTAGTATACCATATTCTATGAGTGTTACGTGTTAGTACACCATGTTCTATGGGTGTTACGTGTTAGTATACCATATTCTATGGGTGTTAGTATACCATGTTCTATGGGTGTATGCAATAACTTTCAGCACTTTACTGTTACTCTTATGAGGTTTTGGGACAATTGTTCGATCATATTTTGCACGGTTTTATGTACTTTTCCTTCTGTTAAATTTATAACTACATTGCCTTATTAAAACCATCGTTTTGTGCAAATTCTGGTGTGCCTTGGATCACCTTTCTATTTTTTGTCTGTTTATATATCCAGTGGGTAAACAGATTTTTTTCTTTATTAGTGTTTATCGAGCCGGGGTCTAAACACATTCATATAACAGAGCCTTCAGGATAAGAAAGGCTATGTTTCCGGAACCTGTGATAAAGTAAATATTTTTCTTGCTTGATGTTGGAACCAGTATTAAGAGCAGTTTACTTGTACGGGGAATTCCCAGCAAACAGAACAAGGAAACTGAATGAAAAATTGCAGAACTCTGGTGCCTCACAAACTGCCTTCCCATTCTTCTTGCCAGAATCATATATGTGTGGCCTGTGGTGGAATACAATAAAATAATACAACGGGGGTACAAAAATCGACTATTGATGTTTCCAATCATACAGAATTACAGATCCTAGGTTTAATAACAGGTTTAATATATATATTAATAAAAAAAATATCAGGGGATATAACTTTTGTGTGTTTAAAGGTATTTTGTTTTTGTTTTTTGTAAAAAAAAATGTTTTATGTGCCTGGAGATAATTGAGTTTAATACAGTGCTTGACTCAATTATCTCCCAGGCACAGGGGAGGGATTGACCTATTTTGTATGGGAGTGTCCTGGACCAGAGAGCCAATGTAATTGTGTGTATGTTTTTACTGTAGTCTACTCTCAGGACCTGCATATAAGGCCAGTTGTGTGGCTACCATTAAACAGACTTGTTTTACCCTTCAGGAAGTCTAGGCTCATGTTTGGGGGATTGGAGAGCTATATTCACTCTGGGGATTGCTATAATCACTATACTCCCTTGGATCACAACGATTGCTCTTGTAAGAGCAGCCTGCTTCGTTCTCTGGACTAGGAGAAGTCTACACACTGGAAGCTGGATCCGGGTCTTGGGTACAGGATGGGTGGATGACAGTTAGACCCCAACCAAACTGCAATGGTGTTTGGGGTTTACGGTGGTTATGGTTTCCGGTGTGGTGCTTATGGTACTCAAGGATTAGCAGCGATTGACGGAGGTACTCAGTTGGGGTGCCAGGCGGTCGGTCACAAAATGAAAATGCTATGATGCCAGGAGGCCACTGGGTGTGCTCTTTCCTTTAAGAGGTTAAACTGCTCTAAAATGGTTTAATCCAAAGGCTTCCTCCAGCTCCAGGTCGCACAGTGGTATTCAGCTTCTGAAATGGAGTGTCAGGTTGACGTCAGGCATGGGTGCCGCTGATTACTAGAGTGATCAGCTGATACATTAAGCCAATCGCTTATTCCCAGTTCATAAAACTGTTTTACTTTTTTATAAATTAGGAGCTACTGATTGGCTTAGAGTGCCAGCTGACTGCTCTAGACAACCAGCAACACCCCTACCCAGCGGCACTCAGTGCTTCTTGACACTCAGTAAATAAAAGTGAACACATTAACACTGATATTTTTTTTACCTGGGGAGATGAGAAGGTCCAAGTTTCCCTGACAGGCCCAGGTACCAAAGCCTTATGATGTGGTGTCCAGAATGAAGTGGAGGGATCACTTCACTTGTCCTTCCTGCTCCAATCTCCTTTTCTTCTCCTTCATTTGACAGTCGTCTTTTTCTTCTCACATCCCCCCTACTCCCCTGGCTTCAGTCAGGAGAGAGAAGCAGGGATAAGCTGTAGCTTCCTATCCCTGCCTCTCTTCACACACACTGCCACCTATTGACTGGTGCCGGTATTCAGGGCCGGCCTTAGGCAATTAGGCACCCTGTGCAAAAAGTCTATACGGCCCCCCACCAAGTTGCCTGTAAACAGTCACACACACATGCACCAGGGACGTGTGTATCGCGAGGCAAACAAGGCATCTGCCTTGGGCGGCACTTTGCAGGGGGCGGCAAAAAAAGCCGCCCCCAAACGCCCAGGCAGATCCCTTGCTTGCCTCGCGTCCTGGCGGGCTAAAGAGCTGGCCGGCTGGCCACTTTTGAGCCCCCCTCCCCCCGAGGCAGGCATACTCACCTGAGCTCTTCCTGCTCAGCTCCCTCAGCGCCGCTTTATGAAACCGGAATATGACATCAGTCCGGCTCCCGGCATCACTAAGAACCACCTACTCAGCCTGTGTGCCCCTGCCTGCCCACCCAGCAGCCACACTGGACTGCAGGTAAGAAATCCACTCCAGCTCTCCTTAGGAAAAAAATATTAGTTTGTGAGTGTGAGTGTGTGTCTGTGAGTGAATGTGTGTCTGGAGGTGTGTCTGTAAGTGTTGTGTGTGTGTCTGTAAGTGAATGTGTGTGTGTGTGTGTAAGTGTTTATGTGTGTGTCTGTGAGTGAATGTGTGTGTCGGTCAGTGGGGGCATGCGTCTGTGAGTGAGAGTGTGTGTCAGTGAGAGTGTGTGTCTGTCAGTGTGTGTCCAAATAATAGTGTGTGTGTGTGTCATTGTCAGTGTATATGACAGCGTGTGTCTGTCAGTGAGTGAGCGTCTGTCAGTCAAAGTGCAGCCTTGACAGAAAGGGGTGGGGGAAATTTAAACTCGGTTACAGGCCTGTACACACACATACACTCAGTTAAAGGCAGTCACACATACAGGCACAGGCACACACAATGGCACAGCTACAGCGACACACACAATTAGAGTCACACACAGTCAGGCAGTCACACACACACACACACACAGTTATACACACACAGTCACACACACAGATAGACAGTCACACATACAGGCAGGCAGTCACACAGACAGACAGTCACACACACAGATACACACACACACACTTACCTCTTTCCAGTGGATGCAGTTGGTTGATGGGGAAGCAGGGACTCCTTACCTCTTCCTGTGCAGCAGTTACCAGGGGCTTCGGGAAGTTATTAGCCCCGCCTCTGCCTTGCATTAAGCCCCGCCCCCACTGCTTTTATTTATTTTTATTTTAATAGACCTGGGTACCTGTTTTAGTTCCCCTGCACTCCGGCCATGTGCGAGCTGTGTCGGCCACAGGGCACCCCCTGGTCCATGGCGCCCTGTGCAGCCGCACAGCTCGCACACCCCTAAGGCCTGCCCTGCCGGTATTGCAGTTTATTCTCAATCACTCCGGAACAAGTTGAAAAATCCCCCCTTGCTCTTCTACGGACGCCCATGCCCTTCGGTTATCTCAGGGAAGCTTTACAATTATAGAATGGGGATAAATGACAACACGTAATTGTCACACAGACTATTATCAGGGATACCTGAAGGGCTTGCTCAACTGAGATTACAATAGGGAGTAGCACAACCTTTAATTGAAACATTCACTTTCCATATCTCTTAATCTCATATAAAACTATTTAAACGAGTTAAACAAGCTAAAAGCAGAATGGGTTTGTAGTGCAATAAGAATCCTATCAGTGTAGAGTTTATTCTAACATTTTAAATATCTAATAAAGAAGGGGCAAAGCCAGTAATCGGAACAAGCTGAAACCAGCAAGGACTTTGCTTTATATGAGTTTATCTCCAATACAAGTGCAATTTGGGGTTTTCTGCTTGGCATACCCTCTTTTACATGAAGTAAGCAGATTATTTTATGTGTTAATAAACCTATCTTTTATACTGTGCCATTGGGGGTTCATGGGTGTGCCTCCTATATAGTGAGTCTCTATAGAAGATTTCATTGCTCTCTGAACATCGAGTCGTGGGATGTATTTCCTCTCCACAGAAGCCTCTCTTACCTAGAGCCAGGGTTCATAGGGCTCTGGGTAAACCAAACATTAAGTTTTTTTTCACCCTGAACATTTCAGTAACAGTTCGGGTTCGAGTTCGGTGTTTGGCGATTTAATTGCGCGTTTTGAAAAGCTGCAGGGCAGCCAATCAACAAGCGTTTGACTTGTGTGCCCTTAGAAGCCATCACAGCCATGCCTCCTAATGGCATGGCTGTGATTGGCCAGTGCAGCATGTGAGCTATCTACCAAAAGGCTGAAAGACCTAAATTGGTCTTTCAGCCACATTTACTAATACTAAGTAAAGATTACTTAGTATTAGTACATTCAGCCCCTACTCGCTATACTGCGAGGAGGGGCATGTCTAGTAAACAGTGAGCAGCCTGTGGCTGCTCACTGTAAAAAAAAATAAAAAAAATAAAAACCAATTGGCCCCCTCCCCTGAACGGCGGGTGGGGGCCCTAAAGTAAAATAAGGGGGGGCACTTACTGCCCTCGCCCCCGGCCCCCAACCTGCGCGACGGGTTGGGGCCCTACATAACAATTAGGGGGGGAGACCTACTGTCCCCCCCCCCTGGCCCCCATAACAATGAGGGAGGGGGGGACCTACTGTCCTCCCCCCCAACCCCCACCCCTGAGTGGTGGGTTGGGGCCCTAAATAAGAATGAGGGGGGGCGACCTACTGTCCTCCCCCCAGCCCCCACCCCTGAGCGGTGGGTGGGAGCCCTAAATATGAACGAGGGGTGGGGACCTACTGTCCTCCCCCCCGGCACCCAACCCTGTGTGGCAGGTGGGGGCCCTACATAACTATGAGGCAGGTGGGGGCCCTACATAACTATGACCTTCTGCCTGGAAGAAGTGCTGCAGAGGAATAGGCAGAGGAGACGATGCCTGCCTGGAAGGAAAGCTGCAGAGAGGACGAAACCTGCCTGGAAGAAGGGCAGCAGCGGAATAGGCAGAGGAGTCGATACCTGCCTGGAAGGAGAGCTGCAGAGGAATAGGCAGAGGGGACGATGCCTGCCTGGAAGGAAAGCTGCAGAGAGGACAAAACCTGCCTGGAAGAAGGGCTGCAGCGGAATAGGCAGAGGGGACGATGCCTGCCTGGAAGGAGAGATACAGAGGAATAGGCAGAGGAGACGATGCCTGCCTGGAAGGAGAGCTGCAGCAGAATAGGCAGAGGGGACAATACCGGCCTGGAAGGAGAGCTGCAGCAGAATAGGCAGAGGGGACGATGCCTTCCTGGAAGGAGAGCTGCAGCAGAATAGGCAGAGGAGACGATGCCTGCCTGGAAGGAGAGCTGCAGCAGAATAGGCAGAGGGGACAATACCGGCCTGGAAGGAGAGCTGCAGCAGAATAGGCAGAGGGGACAATACCGGCCTGGAAGGAGAGCTGCAGCAGAATAGGCAGAGGGGACAATACCGGCCTGGAAGGAGAGCTGCAGCAGAATAGGCAGAGGGGACGATGCCTGCCTGGAAGGAGAGCTGCAGAGGAATAGGCAGAGGGGACGATAACTGCCTGGAAGAAGGTCTGCAGCAGAATAGGCAGAGGGGACGATACCTGCCTGGAAGAAGTGCTGCAGAGGAATAGGCAGAGGAGACGATGCCTGCCTGGAAGGAAAGCTGCAGAGAGGACGAAACCTGCCTGGAAGAAGGGCAGCAGCGGAATAGGCAGAGGAGTCGATACCTGCCTGGAAGGAGAGCTGCAGAGGAATAGGCAGAGGGGACGATGCCTGCCTGGAAGGAAAGCTGCAGAGAGGACAAAACCTGCCTGGAAGAAGGGCTGCAGCGGAATAGGCAGAGGGGACGATGCCTGCCTGGAAGGAGAGATACAGAGGAATAGGCAGAGGAGACGATGCCTGCCTGGAAGGAGAGCTGCAGCAGAATAGGCAGAGGGGACAATACCGGCCTGGAAGGAGAGCTGCAGCAGAATAGGCAGAGGGGACGATGCCTTCCTGGAAGGAGAGCTGCAGCAGAATAGGCAGAGGAGACGATGCCTGCCTGGAAGGAGAGCTGCAGCAGAATAGGCAGAGGGGACAATACCGGCCTGGAAGGAGAGCTGCAGCAGAATAGGCAGAGGGGACAATACCGGCCTGGAAGGAGAGCTGCAGCAGAATAGGCAGAGGGGACAATACCGGCCTGGAAGGAGAGCCGCAGCAGAATAGGCAGAGGGGACGATGCCTGCCTGGAAGGAGAGCTGCAGAGGAATAGGCAGAGGGGACGATAACTGCCTGGAAGAAGGTCTGCAGCAGAATAGGCAGAGGGGACGATACCTGCCTGGAAGAAGTGCTGCAGAGGAATAGGCAGAGGAGACGATGCCTGCCTGGAAGGAAAGCTGCAGAGAGGACGAAACCTGCCTGGAAGAAGGGCAGCAGCGGAATAGGCAGAGGAGTCGATACCTGCCTGGAAGGAGAGCTGCAGAGGAATAGGCAGAGGGGACGATGCCTGCCTGGAAGGAAAGCTGCAGAGAGGACAAAACCTGCCTGGAAGAAGGGCTGCAGCGGAATAGGCAGAGGGGACGATGCCTGCCTGGAAGGAGAGATACAGAGGAATAGGCAGAGGAGACGATGCCTGCCTGGAAGGAGAGCTGCAGCAGAATAGGCAGAGGGGACAATACCGGCCTGGAAGGAGAGCTGCAGCAGAATAGGCAGAGGGGACGATGCCTTCCTGGAAGGAGAGCTGCAGCAGAATAGGCAGAGGAGACGATGCCTGCCTGGAAGGAGAGCTGCAGCAGAATAGGCAGAGGGGACAATACCGGCCTGGAAGGAGAGCTGCAGCAGAATAGGCAGAGGGGACAATACCGGCCTGGAAGGAGAGCTGCAGCAGAATAGGCAGAGGGGACAATACCGGCCTGGAAGGAGAGCTGCAGCAGAATAGGCAGAGGGGACGATGCCTGCCTGGAAGGAGAGCTGCAGAGGAATAGGCAGAGGGGACGATAACTGCCTGGAAGAAGGTCTGCAGCAGAATAGGCAGAGGGGACGATACCTGCCTGGAAGAAGTGCTGCAGAGGAATAGGCAGAGGAGACGATGCCTGCCTGGAAGGAAAGCTGCAGAGAGGACGAAACCTGCCTGGAAGAAGGGCAGCAGCGGAATAGGCAGAGGAGTCGATACCTGCCTGGAAGGAGAGCTGCAGAGGAATAGGCAGAGGGGACGATGCCTGCCTGGAAGGAAAGCTGCAGAGAGGACAAAACCTGCCTGGAAGAAGGGCTGCAGCGGAATAGGCAGAGGGGACGATGCCTGCCTGGAAGGAGAGATACAGAGGAATAGGCAGAGGAGACGATGCCTGCCTGGAAGGAGAGCTGCAGCAGAATAGGCAGAGGGGACAATACCGGCCTGGAAGGAGAGCTGCAGCAGAATAGGCAGAGGGGACGATGCCTTCCTGGAAGGAGAGCTGCAGCAGAATAGGCAGAGGAGACGATGCCTGCCTGGAAGGAGAGCTGCAGCAGAATAGGCAGAGGGGACAATACCGGCCTGGAAGGAGAGCTGCAGCAGAATAGGCAGAGGGGACAATACCGGCCTGGAAGGAGAGCTGCAGCAGAATAGGCAGAGGGGACAATACCGGCCTGGAAGGAGAGCCGCAGCAGAATAGGCAGAGGGGACGATGCCTGCCTGGAAGGAGAGCTGCAGAGGAATAGGCAGAGGGGACGATAACTGCCTGGAAGAAGGTCTGCAGCAGAATAGGCAGAGGGGACGATACCTGCCTGGAAGAAGTGCTGCAGAGGAATAGGCAGAGGAGACGATGCCTGCCTGGAAGGAAAGCTGCAGAGAGGACGAAACCTGCCTGGAAGAAGGGCAGCAGCGGAATAGGCAGAGGAGTCGATACCTGCCTGGAAGGAGAGCTGCAGAGGAATAGGCAGAGGGGACGATGCCTGCCTGGAAGGAAAGCTGCAGAGAGGACAAAACCTGCCTGGAAGAAGGGCTGCAGCGGAATAGGCAGAGGGGACGATGCCTGCCTGGAAGGAGAGATACAGAGGAATAGGCAGAGGAGACGATGCCTGCCTGGAAGGAGAGCTGCAGCAGAATAGGCAGAGGGGACAATACCGGCCTGGAAGGAGAGCTGCAGCAGAATAGGCAGAGGGGACGATGCCTTCCTGGAAGGAGAGCTGCAGCAGAATAGGCAGAGGAGACGATGCCTGCCTGGAAGGAGAGCTGCAGCAGAACAGGCAGAGGGGACAATACCGGCCTGGAAGGAGAGCTGCAGCAGAATAGGCAGAGGGGACAATACCGGCCTGGAAGGAGAGCTGCAGCAGAATAGGCAGAGGGGACAATACCGGCCTGGAAGGAGAGCTGCAGCAGAATAGGCAGAGGGGACGATGCCTGCCTGGAAGGAGAGCTGCAGAGGAATAGGCAGAGGGGACGATAACTGCCTGGAAGGAGAGCTGCAGCAGAATAGGCAGAGGGGACGATAACTGCCTGGAAGAAGTGCTGCAGAGGAATAGGCAGAGGAGACGATGCCTGCCTGGAAGGAAAGCTGCAGAGAGGACGAAACCTGCCTGGAAGAAGGGCAGCAGCGGAATAGGCAGAGGAGTCGATACCTGCCTGGAAGGAGAGCTGCAGAGGAATAGGCAGAGGGGACGATGCCTGCCTGGAAGGAAAGCTGCAGAGAGGACAAAACCTGCCTGGAAGAAGGGCTGCAGCGGAATAGGCAGAGGGGACGATGCCTGCCTGGAAGGAGAGATACAGAGGAATAGGCAGAGGAGACGATGCCTGCCTGGAAGGAGAGCTGCAGCAGAATAGGCAGAGGGGACAATACCGGCCTGGAAGGAGAGCTGCAGCAGAATAGGCAGAGGGGACGATGCCTTCCTGGAAGGAGAGCTGCAGCAGAATAGGCAGAGGAGACGATGCCTGCCTGGAAGGAGAGCTGCAGCAGAATAGGCAGAGGGGACAATACCGGCCTGGAAGGAGAGCTGCAGCAGAATAGGCAGAGGGGACAATACCGGCCTGGAAGGAGAGCTGCAGCAGAATAGGCAGAGGGGACAATACCGGCCTGGAAGGAGAGCTGCAGCAGAATAGGCAGAGGGGACGATGCCTGCCTGGAAGGAGAGCTGCAGAGGAATAGGCAGAGGGGACGATAACTGCCTGGAAGGAGAGCTGCAGCAGAATAGGCAGAGGGGACGATAACTGCCTGGAAGGAGAGCTGCAGAGGAATAGGCAGAGGAGACGATGCCTGCCTGGAAGGAGAGCTGCAGCAGAATAGGCAGAGGGGACGATGCCTGCCTGGAAGGAGAGATACAGAGGAATAGGCAGAGGAGACGATACCTGCCTGGAAGGAGAGCTGCAGCAGAATAGGCAGAGGGGGCGATACCTGCCTGGAAGGAGAGCTGCAGAGGAATAGGCAGAGGGGTCGATACCTGCCTGGAAGGAGAGCTGCAGCAGAATAGGCAGAGGGGGCGATACCTGCCTGGAAGGAGAGCTGCAGAGGAATAGGCAGAGGGGACGATACCTACCTGGAAGGAGAGCTGCAGCAGAATAGGCAGAGGGGACGATACCTGCCTGGAAGGAGAGCTGCAGCAGAATAGGCAAAGGGGACAATACCTGCCTTGAAGGAGAGCTGCAGCAGAATAGGCAGAGGGGACGATGCCTGCCTGGAAGGAGAGCTGCAGAGGAATAGGCAGAGGGGACGATACCTACCTGGAAGGAGAGCTGCAGCAGAATAGGCAGAGGGGGCGATACCTGCCTGGAAGGAGAGCTGCAGAGGAATAGGCAGAGGGGACGATACCTACCTGGAAGGAGAGCTGCAGCAGAATAGGCAGAGGGGACGATACCTGCCTGGAAGGAGAGCTGCAGCAGAATAGGCAAAGGGGACAATACCTGCCTGGAAGGAGAGCTGCAGCAGAATAGGCAGAGGGGACGATGCCTGCCTGGAAGGAGAGCTGCAGAGGAATAGGCAGAGGGGACGATACCTGCCTGGAAGGAGAGCTGCAGCAGAATAGGCAGAGGAGACGATGTATTATGAATTATTATATTTATATAACAGATACCATTAAAAACCTTACTGTTTTATTGACATGAGGAAATATTTGGAACAATGATTGTCGTTTAATATACTCCACCTACAAGCTGATCCTGGCATCCCGCCAACCAGCGATCTTGCTTTGTAAATTGGGGCTGGTTTTTCTTTCTTTCGTTTTTTGTAAGATCTAGTTATACAAATAATCTTCTGTTTTTAGGCATTGCAGCAAAATCCTTTATAAGCAGTGCCCAGTGCCAACCCAGGCTAGTCGAGTGAGGAGCAGGTAAGTGAACAATGATCATGTTTACAGAATACCAGAAACCAAATATGTGCATTTACATTAATATCTGAAAACCTCTTTAGAAAAAGGTAACAAATTATTCATATAAAATGTACCTTTCACAGTTTGTTATAGCATGAAATAAAATCAATAATTTACAACTGTTATTGTATCATGACAAGGGATATCAAACGATACATTAATGATATTTATCAAAATAAATATTGTTGATTTAGAAACATAGAATGTGACGGCAGATAAGAACCATTTGGCCCATCTAGTCTGCCCAATTTTCTAAATACTTTCATTAGTCCCTGGCCTTATCTTATAGTTAGGATAGCCTTATGCCTATCCCACGCATGCTTAAACTCCTTTACTGTGTTAACCTCTACCACTTCAGCTGGAAGGCTATTCCATGCATCCACTACCCTCTCAGTAAAGTAATACTTCCTGATATTATTTTTAAACCTTTGTCCCTCTAATTTAAGACTATGTCCTCTTGTCGTGGTAGTTTTTCTGCTTTTAAATATAGTCTCCTCCTTTACTGTGTTGATTCCCTTTATGTATTTAAATGTTTCTATCATATCCCCCCTGTCTTGTCTTTCCACCAAGCTATACATGTTAAGATCCTTTAACCTTTCCTGGTAAGTTTTATCCTGCAATCCATGAACCAGTTTAGTAGCCCTTCTTTGAACTCTCTCTAAGGTATCAATATCCTTCTGGAGATACGGTCTCCAGTACTGCGTACAATACTCCAAGTGAGGTCTCACCAGTGTTCTGTACAATGGCATGAGCACTTCCCTCTTTCTACTGCTAATACCTCTCCCTATACAACCCAGCATTCTGCTAGCATTTTCTGCTGCTCTATTACATTGTCTGCCTACCTTTAAGTCATCAGAAATAATCACCCCTATATCCCTTTCCTCAGATGTTGAGGTTAGGACTCTATCAAATATTCTGTACTCTGCCCTTGGGTTTTTATGTCCAAGATGCATTATCTTGCACTTATCCACATTAAATGCCAGTTGCCACAACTCTGACCATTTTTCCAGTTTACCTAAATCATTTGCCATTTGGCTTATCTCTCCTGGAACATCAACCCTGTTACATATCTTAGTATCATCAGCAAAAAGACATACCTTACCATCAAGACCTTCTGCAATATCACTAATAAAAATATTAACAAGAATGGGTCCAAGTACAGATCCCTGAGGTACCCCACTGGTGACAAGCCCAAGCTTTGAATATACTCCATTGACTACAACCCTCTGTTGCCTGTCACTCAGCCACTGCCTTACCCATTCAACAATATTGGAATCCAAACTTAAAGATTGCAGTTTATTGATAAGCCTTCTATGTGCAACAGTGTCAAAAGCCTTACTGAAATCTAGGTAAGCAATGTCTACTGCACCACCCTGATCTATTATTTTAGTTACCCAATCAAAAAAAAACAACAAGATTAGTTTGGCATGATCTCCCTGAAGTAAACCCATGTTGTCTCTGATCTTCAAATCCATGTGTTTTTAGATGTTCAGCAATCCTATCCTTTAACATGGTTTCCATCACTTTCCCCACTACTGAAGTAAGGCTTACTGGCCTATAGTTGACCGACTCCTCCCTATTACCTTTCTTGTGAATGGGCACAACATTCGCTAACTTTGACAGGTGAAATAGAACCTCTTCCTCTGTTTCTCTTTTCTTATAGGTGTTATATGAAAGAATAAACAATATAATCTTAGCTCCTATTAAAAATTAAATAAATCTATAACGAATATAAAAATATGCAACATGCTGCTTTGTGTAAAATGTGTGTAGGTGTGTAAAAATCACACAATAGTGACTTTAAAAAAAAAATATTTATTTTTTGAGTTTGAGAATGGAGCATTACAGTTCGTGTATCATAGATTAGTTTAACCCCTTAACCTCCCTGGCGGTATTCCCGAGCGTGACTCGGGGTTAATTTTCGCTGCCAGAAGCGGTAACCCCGAGCCACGCTCGGGGTAGATAAGATGTACTTACCTCCGCCGTGATCCGCTTCGGGAGGACTGCCTCACAGCCCAGGCAGCCCTCCCACGGCAAGTCAGGCCCCCGGGGGCCATGTGATCGCTCTCAAAGAGCGATCACATGGCCCTCTATAGCTGGCTGTGGATCTGCCAGCAGGGGGACTGTTTGAAATATCAGACAGTCCCCCTGCTGGTGGGAAGTATAAAAAAATAAATAAAAGACAAGTGTAAAAATAAATGAAATATATTTTTATATATATATAATATGTATATATTATATAATAATATATATATATACATATTATATATATGTAACGTCATACAAAGTGTATTTTAATATTAATATAAGTATATATATTAATATTAAAATACACTTAGAATGACGTTACATATATATAATATGTATATATATATTATATATATAATAGATGTACATATATATATATATATTATATATAAATACGTATAATTAAAATAATAAATAAATAAAATAATAACATAAATAAATAAAATATTGAAACAAAATTTAATATAAATTATATATGCATATGTAATTTCATTCTAACTGTATTTTGTTATTAATATATATATATCGGTAACAAAATACACTTAGAATGACATTCTATATATATCTATATATATATATAAAATACAAATAACCGCAAATATATATATACATAATAAATACATATAATTACATAAAAGATTACATTAGTATACACGTAGAATTTAAATACCTATACATGCATATTTATTAAAATTCTACATGTATATTTAAATAATCTTTTAATGTAATTATGTGATTTGATTAATTAAAATTTGATTGACATGCCTGACATGGGGGCGGAACTGGGTGGGTAATTCAAATGCAAAAAAATGGTACCGCTTTTGGTACAAAATTCCTGACATAATCATACCGCCAGGGAGGTTAAGGACTGAGGACGGTTCAGGACCGTCATCGGCATTTTTGCCTTGCTAACCGCTGACGTTCCTGAACCGTCCTAACGGTCTTAGTTACTTACCCGATCACCGTTGTTCCCCGGCGGCGATCGGCGGTGCTCCCGGTGTGGAGAGACTGCCTGTAGCCCAGACAGTCTCCCCATGGCAGATTAGGACCCCTGTGGCCATGTGATCGCTCAACAGAGCGACCACATGGTCACAATACGTGTCCATGTGTCTGCCTGCAGGGGGACTGTCTGTGCTGACAGGCAGCCTCCCTGCTAGTGTAAAATCATTAAAAAAAATTAAGTTAAAGTTAATAAAAAAAATATTATTATTATTTATGTGTATATAATGATATATAGCCATATATTATATCTATATATGTCTATATATCATATATATAATGTCATGCTAAGTGTATTTTTATATTAATATGTACATATATTAATATAAAAATAGACTTATAATTAAATTACACACGTATATATATATATAATATATATAATAACTATATATATTGTATATATATATTATTATAAAATACAAATAATAAGTAATTTAAATTAAATTAAAAAATGTAAAAATAATAATAAAATTTAAAAAAAATATATATATCTATATGCAATTTTATTCTAACTGTATTTTGATATTAATATATATATATATATATATATATATATTTATATCAAAATACACTTAGAATGAAATTGTATATATATCTATGTATATATAAATAAATAAAAAGAATGCGAACTATTCATATGTCCATATGCAAAATTACATAAATAATTATATAAATATACACGTAGACTTCAAATATATAAATATGCATATATATTTAAATTCTACGTGTGTATTTATGTAATATTTTTACATAATTAAGTAATTTTATTGATTGCAATTTGAGGGACCTGCCTGCAAACCCAGGTCGAAAGTCCAGAGAATTTAATTTGCTATCACTGTATTTTACCCTGTAACGTTCTACGACACCCTAAAACCTGTACATGGGGGGGGGGGGGGGGGTGGTACTGTTTTACTCGAGAGAATTTGCTGAACACAAATATTAGTGATTCAAAACAGTAAAACAACCCTCCCCAAGCCACTAAACAGACAGCTTTACCACTACGCTCATATACCGGCCTGACTGGAAAGGGGAGACACCCTAGGTGACTTGAGTACACGAAGAATGTTACTGAGAACAAACATTCACATAGGGTATAAGCGCTGACCGACTCGAATGTTTACTTGAATATAAATATAAAATGTGCACTGTCTATTGATGCTACCTGTGATATTGATTGTTGATATCTCGACGGGCAAGAGCTGTTGTGGCATTGTCTGCTACCTTGTCTTATTATGTGCACAAAAAATAAAGAATTAAAAAAAAAAAAACAGTAAAACATATCACAGCGATGATATTGTCAGTGAAAGTGACTTTTTTTTTTGCATTTTTCACACACAAACAGCAGTTTTACTGATGATATAATTGTTGTGATACATTTTTTACATTGAAAATGGCCAGGTTGGTTAAGTTGCCTTTGAGAGCGTATGGTAGCCCAGGAATGAGAATTACCCCCATGATGGCATACCATTTGCAAAAGAAGACAACCCAAGGTATTGCAAATGGGGTATGTCCAGTCTTTTTTAGTAGCCACTTAGTCACAAACACTGGCCAAAATTAGCATTCAATTTAGTTTTTTTACTTTTTTCACACGCAAACAAATATGAACGCTAACTTTGGCCAGTGTTTGCGACTAAGTGGCTACTAAAAAAGTCTGGACATACCCCATATTGAATACCCTGGGTTGTCTACTTTAAAAAAATATATGTACATGTGGGGTGGTATTCAGCGATTTATGACAGATAATAGTGTTACAATGTCACTATTAATGCATTTTAATAATGTATGTTTTGAAACCGCAATATCCTACTTGTACTTATAGCCCTATAACATGCAAAAAAATAGTAAAAAGCACGTAAACACTGGGTAGTTTTTAAACTCAGGACACAATTTTGAATCTATTTAGCAGGTTTTTTTTTTATTCGCTTTTGTAGATGAGTAAAAGATTTTTCACATAAAAGTCAAAAAACATGTATTTTTTTTGATTTTTCATCATATTTTTTCATTTTTTTTTAAATTAAATTACATGAGATTATATAAATAATGGTATGTAAAGAAAGCCCCCTTTGTCCTGAAAATAAAAACAATATATAATTTGTATGGGAACAGTAAATGAGAGAGCGGAAAATTACAGCTAAACACAAACACCACAAAAGTGTAAAAAGATGCCAGGTCGCAAATGTACAACATCGCAAAAACAGTCCGGTCCTTAAGGGGTTAAGTCACTGATTGAAGGAAAGTCATTAAATACAGTTCCCATATATTTACACAGATATTACAGAAAGATATATCTTGCACTTTTTTTAAATTCTCTTTCACTTTTCACAACTTAACTTAATTCCTTTGTGTATCGAGACATTTTTTTGCATAATATCTGTAAAGAAAAAGGGCAGTATGCAACACGTGTGTCTATATGTTGTTTAACAGATACTGTAAATAGTACATTATTGTAGTTTTACAGTTATTTGAAGAGGGCAATGTATATACGAAGAGAATAAAACACTGTTTTGTGTGACAGTGATTATAGTATGAGAGTTATTGTAGAGTCATTTAGAAATAGGTGCAATATAATGCTGGAGTTAAATGTGACTAACTAGTAGCTAAATATGGGTCTATTAAAACACTGACAATATGTCATCAGTAGTTCCCAACCCAGTCTTCAAGTAGCCCCTACCAGCCCAGGATTTAGGGATTACCCTGTTGTGTGTAAAGTGTTTTTTTTTTTTTCTTTTAAAAACACATTAGACACAACTAGGCAGGGGCGTACCTAGAACATTTGGCACCCGTGGCGGACCCTGAGTGTGGCCCCCAACCCCCCCCCCCCCCCCATAATAAAAATGTAAGAAAACACCGACTATTTTTTGCTTTCCTATGGACTGTTTGAATGTGCGCACAGCTCTTGCCGCGCATGTGCATTCGGCTCCACTCGGGAGCTGACGTCGGCGGGGGAGAAGAGGTCACCCCTGAAAACCCATTCAGCCACTTACCTTTCTCCAACGTCGGGCTCCCTCGGCACTGGTGACCTCTCCTCCCCCTGCCGACGTTAGATCCGAATGCGCATGCGCGGCAAGAGCCGCGTGTGCATTCAAACTGCCCATAGGAAAGCATTACTCAATGCTTTCCTATGGACGTCCAGCGTCTTCTCACGGTGAGTTTTACAGTGAGAATTGCGGATGCGCCTCTAGCGGCTGTCAGTGAGACCGCCACTAGAGGCTGGATTAACCCTCAGTGAAACATATGTTTTCAGCTGCAGGGTTAAAACTAGAGGGACCTGGCACCCAGACCACTTTATTGAGCGGATCCTTAGAAATAGCATAGGAAAGGGATTTGGGTTCAAAAGATGTAGCGGCTAGGGCAGAGGTTTTGTAGAAGGGGGCCAGGGCAGGGGTTTTGTATAAATGCGCCATTTTTGTAGATAGGGGAAGACCAGTGCTTTTGTAGAAAGGGGCTGGTGAGAAACTTCTAGAAAACTCCTCCCCTGCCCCTTTCTACAAAGCCCCTGGTCTCGCCCCTTCTAGAAAACCCCTGCCCTTCGCCCTTCATATAAAAACCCTGCACCCCGATCACATAAATTTCATACACTCCCTACACATAAAAACCCTGCACCCCGATCACATAAATTGCATACACTCCCTACACATAAAAACCCTGCACCCCGATCACATAAATTTCATACACTCCCTACACATAAAAACCCTGCACCCCGATCACATAAATTGCATACACTCCCTACACATAAAAACCCTGCACCCCGATCACATAAATTTCATACACTCCCTACACATAAAAACTCTGCACCCCGATCACATAAATTTCATACACTCCCTACACATAAAAACCCTGCACCCTGATCACATAAATTGCATACACTCCCTACACATAAAAACCCTGCACCCCGATCACATAAATTGCATACACTCCCTACACATAAAAACCCTGCACCCCGATCACATAAATTGCATACACTCCCTACACATAAAAAACCCTGCACATCCCCCTTAATTAAAAAAAAAAGCTGCACACCCCCTTAAAAAAACAAAAACCTGCACAACCCCCCTTAATTAAAAAAATCCTGCAAACCCTTAATAAAAACCCTGCACACCCCCTTAATAAAAAACAAAAACTTGCACAACCGCCTAACAAAAAAACATGCACACCCCCTTAATAAAAACCCTGCACACCCCCTTAATAAAAAACAAAAATCTGCAGTGCACATCCTCCCTTAATAAATAAAATACTGCAACCCCCTTAATTAAAAAAAAAACCTGCACCCCCCTTTAATTAAACATACCCCCTCTAAATAAACTTCCCCCGTGCTGCACCCCCTTTAATTAATCCACCCCCTCTTTAATTAATCCATCCCCTCTAATCCACCCCCCTCTAATTAATCTGCCCCCTCTAATTAATCCACCCCCTCTAATTAATCCGCCCTCCTCTAATTAATCCACCCCCCTCTAATTAATCCACCCTCCCTTTAATTAATCCACCCTCCCTTTAATTAATCCACCCCCCTCTATTTAATCCACCCCCCCTGTAATTAATCCACCCTCCAATTAATTAAACCACCCCCCTCTAATTAATCCACCTCCCTCTAATTAATCCACCCCCTCTAATTAATCCACCTCCTCTAATTAATCCACCCCCCTCTAATTAATCCACCCTCCCTTTAATTAATCCACCCTCCCTTTAATTAATCCACCCCCCTCTATTTAATCCACCCCCTGTAATTAATCCACCCTCCCATTAATTAATCCACCCCCTCTAATTAATCCACCCCCTCTAATTAATCCAACCCCCTCTAATTAATCCACCCCTCCTCTAATTAATTCACCCCCTCTAATTAATCCACCCCCTCCTCTAATTAATCCACCCCCTTTAATTAATCCACCCCCTCTAATTAATCCACCCCCCCTCTAATTAATCCACCCCCCTCTAATTAATCCACCCTCTCTAATTAATCCACCCCCCTCCAACTAATCCACCCCCTCCTCTAATTAATCCACCCCCCCTGTAATTAATCCACCCTCCCATTAATTAATCCACCCCCCCTCTAATTAATCCACCCCCCCTCTAATTAATCCACCCCCTCCTCTAATTAAATGAAAACAAACAAAAAAGACAAAACACAATAATTATTATCCCCTTCAGGACAGAGTCAATAGTGCACGTTCTGATCAAAACAAAACGTAAACAAAAACTGGAATTTGCGCTACATGTCTGTTTAACCGTAATTCACCTCTTTCATATTAAGTGCACCCACACTAATTATATATCATTTGTTTCAGGAGAAACAGGGCTTTAATCTATCATTAACTATTCATATATGGAACATAATTTATTATGAATAAATTTTTTTTTTTTTTTAAAGTGAGAAAATAATATTTTTTTTAATTTGTATTTCCGTCTGCCATTTTAGCTGTGAATGTCATAATACTGTTAGGTTTTACTGCAAAAAAATGCACATATTTGTAATCAGCGATGTCTCACGAGTACAACAGTACCCCCCATTAACAGGTTTTATGGTGTTTTGGAAAGTTACAGGGTCAAATATAGAACGTTCCATTTTCAAATTGAAATTTGCCAGATTAGTAATGTTACCTTTGAGACGGTGTGGTAGCCCAGAAATGAGAATTACCCCCATAATGGCATACCATTTGAAAAAGTAGACAACCCAAGGTATTGAAAGTGTGGTATGTTTAGTCATTTTTAGTAGCCACTTAGTCACAAACACTGGCCAAGTGTGAAAAAAAGCAAAAAACTAATATTTGGCCAGTGTTTGTGACTAAGTGGCTAGTAAGAAAGACTGGACATACCCCATTTGCAATATCTTGGGTTGTCTACTTTTGCAAATGGTATGCCATCATGGGGGTAATTCTCATTCCTGGGCTACCATACGCTCTCAAAGGCAACATAACCAATCTGGTAAATTTCAATGTAAAAAATGAAATGCAAGCCTTATATGTGGCTCTAACTTTCCAAAACACCATGAAACCTGTACATGGGGGGTAATCTCGGGAGACTTCACTAAATACAAATATTAGTGTTTTAAAACAGTAAAACATATTAGAACAATAATATAGTCCATAAAAGTGTCGTTCGTTTGTAAAACATGCAAAAAACTTCACTTTTACTTAAAATATCATCGCTGTAATACAATTTACCAGTTTAAAACACTAATATTTGAGTTCAGCGAAGTCTCCCGAGTAAAACAGTACCCCCTATGTGCAGGTTTTATGGTGTCTTGGAGAGTTACAGGGTCAAATATAGTGCTTGCGAATAAAATTCTCTGCACTTTCTCCCTGTGTTGTCGGGCATGTCAATCAAATTTTAATTAATCAAATCACATAATTATGTTAAAAGGTTACTTAAATATACACGTAGAATTTTAATATATATGCATTTATAGGTATTTAAATTCTACGTGTATATTAATGTAATTATATATATATATATATATATATATATATAGAGAGAGAGAGAGAGAGAGAGAGAGAGAGAGAATGTCATTCCAAGTGTATTTTGTACATATACCAATATATATGTATAACAAAATACAGTTAGAATGAAATTACATATGAATATATAATGTATTTTACATTTTGTTTCAATATTTTAATTTTATTATTTTATTTATTATTGTAATTATACGTATATATATATGTAACATCATTCTAAGTGTAGTTTAATACTAATATATGTGTTTATATTAATATTAAAAAAACACTTTGCATGACGTTACACATATATATATATGGAAGGCAGGGCCTGAAGTTTTGGGAGGGGCTTGGTTCCCCTTCTTAAGGAGCTCCAGCCCTTCACTCACTACCGTCTCAGGTCTAGAGATTTGCATAACCGCACTTCCGGTCCGTGCAAATCACCTTTTTGCAGGTTTGAATCTCGTGGATACACTTACCTGGTCCTACTACTCCTGATCAGCTCGCACGTTGGTTCCTGACTCCTCGGAGACTTAGCGTATCTGCTTGTCTTCATAAGCGCCCGCCGACTGGTGCCGTTTTCAGAACAAACCGTAAGTCACGGCTGCCCGTCGTGCGGCAGTCGCGGTCACTTCGCGTCATCATGGGCTAGCCCTATACAATGCTTAGCTTACGCATTTCGTCACAATTTTGATTACTCTGGCGGGCGGTCGGGATCGCACGTACGCTGGTTCAAACTCAAAAACGTATTCATTTGCATGATTTAATTAAATATCATATCGCTCGATCATACGCACGCATAACTTTGCTAAGGGAATGGTCATATGTGTTACCGAACACTCTGTATTCATGTATTAAACTGTTGATTAAACTTTCAATGGTGTGTTTAGGTTGGTTATATCGGCCCCTGGTGGTCAAACTAATTATTACATATTGTACTAATTTAAAGCATATTTATGTTAAATATATTGTATTGGAGTGTTTAATGCAGGAATGGCTACTTGCCTCTGGACCTGAATTTCAGACCAATTACATATAGGTCTGGCATGATACATTCCGAATTCTAAATACTACCGGCAATCAATATAATGCGCTTTTGCACATAGATATCTAAACACGTACAGATACACATGTCATTTATCGTGTTATAAATTGGCCACTTGGGGTCTTGCATGGCCGGTGTACTTACGTGTAACTTCTACATTTATAGGTTAGGCCATCCTTGCAACCTTTTGTTCTTTGGTTCCAGTTCCCACTTTAGGATAATCTACCTGGTAGGTATCTTGGTTACAGGAGGGAATTTAAAGGTACATATCGATATAAACCCTTAAATAATTATTAAATTAAATTTAATTTAAAAACTCACTATTAATCTCGTAGGATCTACAGATCACCTGTATTACCTTATCCGGCTAAATACTTGGCTCAGCAGGTACGTCCTTTTTCGCAATTTCACACGATTTCCCGTCCCCGTCTATTCATAAGCTAGTTATACACTGGCATTGAAGCATAGAAGCCTCTAGGTACGTTTTTCCAGGCCTTCTACGCCTTACGTTAGTGGTCCCGCGAGGCCAACACCCATCCTCAAATCGGAGGTACGACATCCCCTCGGGCCAAATCATAGTTAGCCGCCTTGCATGGTTGCATAGAGAGGGCCTCACCTGTCACTCCCATTCTGTCTTTTTCTGTTTATTGTCACAGAGGGGCCAACTCCCTGCCATAATGTCAATGGCCTCATACCCCACTCGGGCCAATTCATAGGTAGGGCCTCTCACAGTCGCTTGGCAACTAGCAGGGCCTCACCTGTCACCTATCGTCTTAATTGTTTTGCTGCTTGGCACTAGTTAAATCAGCCAGTGAAATTTTACCCTAGGTAAAACTTCTAATTTATTTTATAGCATGTCACAACTACCAGAAGGCGGGGAAGAGCTGTCTATCCCTAGTACACCGGCTAGATCAGTCACTCCATCTTGAGGAGGCGACAATGCAAGCCCTTCATCTCTCCACTCCTGGACTGTTCCTCGAATCACCGCCGAATTGAGGAAAAGGAATATTCCATTCCCAGCTACGGCTAGGAAAGCCGAATTATATAGACTTTTGAACACTTTTGAACACTTTTCAAACTGATAATACAGGGGCTTATGATGGGTCTAGTAGCGGTCAGTATTCTGATCTGCACGCGGTATTATCCTCGGTCTTGACCTCCATAGGTCGTATTTCCGAGAAGCTGGATAAAATGGACACAGATAGCCGACAGCAGTCGCAAACGGCTCTGGGAAATAATGACACGGCGGTTGTCCCCAGCACTTCTCCTGGTAATATTCCAACGGGTAATAGAGATCCTCATATTATTAACCCGGCTCATTTGGTGCATGCTAATTTAAAAAAAGGACATCTTGGAGGGGAAGGATGTAAATTTGGTAACACTACTCATTGCCTCCCAAGATGTCCTAGAAAATAAGACATATGCTTATGGTGACAGTGGTACTTAAAGCTAGGGACCCCAGACTGAATCGTAAGCTGTCCATCCCTGAATTCGTCTTGGATTTTGGAACCTACAGGGATGTAGTATGCTCAGTGCATCCCCATAGGAGGGAGGAATTGGATCTGTACCTCCACAAGCTGGGGGATTTGGGGCACAAGTACGGTGGTATGGCTTTTTACGACTACCACCGTGCTTTCGCCGCAAAGGGTACAGTGCCTGTAGGCTACTTCATGTTTGTTCCTTATGTTTCCAGGCTCACTCTAAAGCAATGTGCCCAAATAAATTATACCCCAAGCAGTACTTATCGTCTATTGATGTCTCACTGCTGAGAGAGTTATTATGTGATCACCCATCTCAACACTTAGTGCAATTTTTGGTGACAGGTTTCACGTCGGGATTTCACACAGGTATTATTCACATACCTACTGGGGTCTTAGAATGTAAGAACTTACAAACAGCCATAGCGGACCCTGACGCTATTGACCGACTACTAAAGAAAGAGATTGACCAAGGGTTTGTAATTGGCCCTTTTGATTCTCCACCTTTTGCGGTATGGAGAACTAAAGAGTTCTCGCTGCAATACGCAACTATAGATAATGCCATCACGGCCAGCCTCTCAGCAGGAGTGGGCGCATGGCTTAGTAAGACGGACATAGTGAATGCATTTAAGCTACTCCCTAGTCATCATCCCTGTGACATTTACATGGTGTTAAATGGCAAGAGTTATATTATTTTTTCACACGTCTCACATTCGGTTCCAAGAGCAGCCCACGTATTTTTGATATGTTTGCCGAGACGTTGTGTTGGATATTGCTTAACACCTGTAGATGCCCCACCATTATTCATTATCTGGATGACTTTCTTTCCATAGAAAGTAACCTCTTACCTCACAGTAGCCTCCTGGCTACGACACGACTATTCACACAACTAGGAGTCCCTATTTGACCTACTAAGACTGAAGGTCCCAATACGGTCATCAACTTCTTGGGGGTTGTGCTTGATTCTGTACATATGCAGGCTAGTCTCCCCAGGGAAAAGATCGAACGCATACTGGCCGCCAGTTTTTTTCCCCGTTTTCAGACCGATTCCTCCCGTTAGATGTACATGCCACCGCTGACTTACGCATGTGGAGGGAGTTTTTGCTGCACTGGAACGGAAAGAGCATTTTCGTACCGGCATTATCAGACAAGTCTGTATCTATTTGGACAGATGCTGTGGCCACTTCCGGTTTTGCCGCTATTTTTGGCAATGAATGGATGTGGGGCAACTGACCAAAGGAAATTGCTGAGATTCCAGAATTCAAGGACACGTCTGCTTTATTTGAGCTTCATCCCATTGTAGCAGCAGCAGTTAAATGGGGAGCTGTCTGGTCAGGGAAGTCGGTGCGTTGCTTCTCGGACAACATGGCAACATGCCATATTGTTAACAAGGGACGTTCCTCTTCCCTGGCCATCATGCGATTTATTAGGAAGCTCACATGGCAAGCAGCAAAACACAGGTTTTTCCTGAATTGCATACATGTTCCTGGGGTTCTCAATGTTGCCGCTGACCATTTATCCCAATCTCGTTTTCAGGAGTTCCGGGCGTTCCTACCCACAGCGGCCCTAATACCTACTCCAGTACCACAGTGGCAGGAAATGGTCCTGGATTAAACAGGTTACTCGCTCACGGGTATCACCTCTCACAATTAGGGCTTTCTGTTAACACTAGAAAGGTTTATGGCAGGGCTTTTCACATTTTTAATACATTTGTGATGGACCACAAAATTTCAGACTGATTTGCCATGGGCACAATGATTGCATTCATTTATTTTTGCCACCTTCACCTAAAACTTTCTTTCAACACCGTTAAATTATATATCACTGGTATTCAACACCACATCCTCACCACATGGCCTGATAAACAACGTTTCCTGTCCTCTTATCAAGTAAAGTCCGTACTGAAAGGTATCAAGGACTCCACCCCGGCACCTACGCCGTCCAGACTACCTATACACGATCTTCTATTCCAGTCACTGTCGAATCTTTTAGACACATCACCTTTTGAAACTCACACAAACCAGGTCATTAAAACGGCCATCTACTTGGCATTCTATGGGTTCTTTCAGCTCAAAGAGTTTACCACCACTAATTATAACACCCCAAACTTCCTCACAAGAGCCAACCTAGTTAAAACACACGACCACTATTCACTGTTCCTACATCATACAAAAACCAGTATGAAGGGACAGACAGTCACTATTTCCTATTACCCTACTGACAATAAATGGTGCCCCGTGGTAGTCTTCGACCAGTACCTTTCTTCCATCTCAATGACACCACATCAACCACTACTGGCATTATACGGTAAGACTCTGACGATCAGTAAGTTCATGCTCTACGTAAGAACATTGTTAGTATGCTTGGGATTAAACCCGGACAAATATTCGGGTCATTCATTTCGGATAGGAGCGGCTACTACAGCTTCAAAACAGAATATCCCGGCACATATCATTAAGATTATGGGCCGCTGGAAGTCCACAGCTTATACTCGATACATTCTCCAGCCAGTTCAGGAAGTACGCCTAGCATTCAAGAATATGATTGTGTGATAATCTTATGCTGTATTGTAGGCTGAATAAACTGGTTACATCTTTTTGCCCTCTTTTATTTCAGGCCTACTGCGTCGTCAGTTATGGCACACCACAACTGACTTTTCATGTCCTCTTTGTTTTAAGTTACTAACTCTACGGCTTTATGCCTTGACCACAAATATATATATATATATATATATAATATAAATACATATAATATAAATACATATAATATAAATACATTTCTATTTTATTTTTAAACATGTTTAATAATTTATTTTTTTAACTTTCCCACCAGCAGGGGGACTGTCTGACATTTCAGACAGCCCCCCTGCTGGCAGATCCGTAGCCAGCTATAGGGGGCCATGTGATCGCTCTTTGAGAGCGATCACATTGGCCCTGGGGGCCTGATTTGCCGGGGGAGGGCTGCCTGGGCTGTCAGGCAGTCCTCCTCAAGACGATCGCGGTTTAGGTGAGTATCCCGGGCGCTCTGGGGGCTACAGCCGTTACGGCGTTCTATGCCGCCACAACGGCTTTAAAGCCCATTTAAATGGGGATGGCATAGAACCAGGGGCGTATTAGCCGCAAGGCAAACAAGGCATTTGCCTTGGGCGGCATTTTCCAGGGGGCGGCAAAAAAGCCGCCCCCAAATGCCCAAGGCAAATGTCTTGTTAGCCTTGCGGCTAACAGACATGCCGGCGGTCGGGCTGCGCTGGCGGCGCTGGCGGGCAGGCGGCCGGCGAGGGAGCACTTCCCCTGAGCTGTCTGCTCAGCTCCCTCGCCAGCCGCAGAGTGAGGCTGGGAGGCGGAGCCGGAATATGATGTCATATTCCGGCTCCCAGCCTCACTCTGAGGCGCGCGAGGGAGCTGAGCAGACAGCTCAGGGGAAGTGCTCCCTCGCCGGCCGGCCGCCCGCCCGCCCGCCAGGCAGTGCCGCCCGATCGCCCAGCAGCCACTGGACCACCAGGGAGGAAGAGACCCCCCCCCCAGCATTCCCAAAGGTAAGGGGGGGGGGGAGTTAAATTTTAAAAAAATGTATTAAAAATAAATAAATAAAAAAGTGTTAATAATAAATTTAAAAAAATGTGTTCAAAATAAATTTAAAAAAAATGTGTTCAAAATAAATTTAAAAAAATGTGTTAATGTTGGTGGGTGAGTGTCTGTGTCTGTTAGTGTTTGTGTCTGTTAGTGTCTGTGTCTGTTAGTGTGTGTCTGTGTCAGTTAGTGTGTGTGTGTGCCTGTTAGTGTTTGTGTGTGTGTGTGTGTCTGACTGTGTGTGTCTGTTAGTGTGTGTGTTTGCCTGTGAGTGTGTGTGTATGTTAGTGAGTGTGTGTGTCTGCTAGTTTGTGTCTGCTAGTGAGTGTGTGTCTGTTAGTGAGTGTGTTTGTCTGTTACTGAGTGTGAGTGTGTCTGTTAGTGTGTGTGTGTTTCTGTTAGCTAGTGTATGCGTATCTGTCAGTGAATGTGTGTGTGTGTATTTAGAATGCGGGGCGGGGGGAAAGGTTGGGTGGGGGTGGCGCGGGGGGGAAAGGGGGGGCGCCTGAGTTTTGTCCTGCCTAGGGCAGCACAAAACCAGGATACACCACTGCATAGAACGCTGTAAGGGGTTAAGGGTTTAAACTTACTGCTGTTTCCAGCTGATTTGGGCCTCCAGCTTGCAGATCCCTGGTGGATTTTTGATAAATGTTTTTTTAATGCCAAATATCTGTTTCTATTCTTCACAATTTCTTGTTTAAAAGATAACCTGGTAATTCTTTTACTAAAGACTAAAAAGGGATATTGACTAGACTGTAAAATATCAGGAATTTAAAGAACGTGATTTTCACAATCTAAGCCAAACTGGAGATTTAGAAAAATCTCAAAGCCAGTTTTATTCAGTTTGGTTATTTTGCCGTCATACATATTGTGACGGACCCTCCATCAATTAATGCTCCTAGTGCTTACCAAGGATCATCAGCACCGCACCAGACACCATAAGCACTGCAGTTCCCACGAACAGCCGCAGCTTGGTTGGGGTCTCGCCGTCCTCTACCCACCCTGGACCTACCACAAGGCTCCAGTGGGTGAACCTCTCTTCCTCCAGAGAGTTAAGCAGTAATAGCTCTTAAAAGAGCTTAGTGATTATAGCCCAGGATAATATACAGCGTATAGCAATCCCCAGGGTAGATGCAGCCTTTTTCCCCACACATGAGACAAGGCTCTATGTTGAGGGTAAAACAGGAACTGAGGGTTTATTGTCTTTTATACAGTTTTCCCCACAAGGTTATCACCCACGTGGACCTTGTGGAGCACATGACACAAAGTCACAAAACAGTCTTGTACAATTTGACACTCCCAGATAATGTACACAAACCCTCCCCTCTGCCTGTGATACAATTAACAAAGACAATGGACTAACTCAAATAACTCTACGCAGAAACCCCCCCCCCCCCAAAAAAAAAAAACACACATTTTTACAAACTCTAAAAAGTACACCAAAATACACACAAAGTCACATCCCCTGATAGCCCCGATCTGGGTGAACAACATATCCAAAAATCACCCAGATCGGTTCAGGAATTTCCTGGAAGTCTTATTTTTGCCCCACCGTGCACATGGTCCCATGCCCAAAACAGTTCTATACACTCGATGACAACACACTGCTGGACAATTTAAGATGGCCGCCACCACATGTTTGAAAGGGGCATTGTGCGAAGTCCCAATATGCACAAATAGTGTTTTTAAAAGGCAATACACCCCGAGGCCTAAGTCACATGGCAAAAGGGTGGCAAGCAGGCCTCTCCAAAACCCAGTGGCGAGGTTACTTTCGCCACACATAAATCAAAAAATAGAAAAGCTATAAGATGGCGCTAGATCAATTAATATTGCAACTTACTAAAAAGACTGTTTATATTAGCAGCACCTGATTAGCGTATTCGCTCTAAATCACTTAAACAACAAAGTGTGCTGTGCCTTTAATATTGTGCTCACAAAACCTCTTTTATATTGTAATCAATCAAGATAAAACTGTGATGTTTTGTGCAAGAAAATACAATATTTGTGTAATACTGTACAGTTACACAGCAAATTATATGTGTAACCATTATTGCAACAATCCACACAAAAGTGCCTAAATGTCAATTGTGCTTTATATACACTGTGTATATCAATATATTACTTAACACCAATGTGGTAATAGAGTTACACTTACAAACTTATTTCACAGAGAGAAGACTTTACACATGTAATAAAATACATAAGAGGTAGATAGTTTAATATTGCAAACACAATCCAATATATAAATACAGGGTATATTATAGCACTCACAAACGATGAGCAGGTAAAGAGACTGCTCAGGCTATTTGCGCTTGTTCACTGAAATACAGTGTGCCCAGGATCTTTTCCTTGACAAAAATCGATGGACAGCCAAGAATAAAGGAAACAACTTTATTCCACTCAATAAAAAATATCAGCAGGCAATTAAATGTGGATCCTTTCCATTACCGTCAATGCACTAGGCTGGATAAACATACGGTGTCCAGATACCGGTATTTCTGGCATCCAAGGTCTACTTGCTTGTTCCTGGGAGGCGGAGTCCACAACGTCCTGCAACACTACGTGATGACGCGTTTCACCACTATTGGCTTCATCAGATCACATGTATCGGCTCTTGCCCATCTCTTTTTTTTAAATCCGCCTATATGGGTGTGTGAAACTGCCCTTTAGGAATATTGTTTAGCCATGGGGTGTAATGACCACTGTAACGGACCATTTCATCAGACAAGGGGTTAAAATCCGTTTAGGCGATATGCCCCTTTCTGAGAGACAGGCACAGCTACTGCAGAACACCAAAACTCCCGAACTGGATACAAAATAGCACTCCAAACTGGAACCTCATGAATAGCTGCTAGCAGACGAACAAGAAAAGCATACATCAGCTTACACTCCTGGCAATCAGTCTCCAACAGCATACAGTGAATCCCCCCAAGAACGAGACAAGGCTCTGTGTTGAGGGTCAAGCAGTGGTCTGAGGTGCTGGCACACCCAGCCTGGTTTTTATTACAAGTGAACACATACAGGCCACACCCAGGGGGAGGCATAAAATAACCAATAGTATCACGGGTGCAACCCACACATCCCCTCCCCTGAGTGTGACACATAATCCCATTATACATACAGTTAAAACATACTTTTTACCCAACTTTCATAACTCTAAAACCATACATCACATTCACATAAAAATCCATATCCACAATCAATCCATTCAGGGGAACAACATATTAAAAATTGGCATGAATCAGACCAGGGGTTCAAAAGTTAGTAAAGTATCTTTTAAAACCCCTGGCAGCATGGCAAAAAAACATTCCCACAATGCATCCTGGTTTCATCCCTTCTGCCCTGGAGATAATTGGAGAAGTAATCCAATTATCCAGGACTAGAGGCAGACTCCATTAACCACATGGTTGCAAAACAACATAAAACACTTTAACCCCTTAAGGACACATGACATGTGTGACATGTCATGATTCCCTTTTATTCCAGAAGTTTGGTCCTTAAGGGGTTAAAATACATAAAGTCACATTTTACACATAACACACAAACATTTCACATATCCCCAGATAGCTCAGGTCTGAGTGCACATTATTAGGTGAATGGCACTCCGACCAACCGAATACAATTTAATTGCCATAGAGCCAAAGTCTTTAATCACACGAATAGGCTCCATGGCATAGCTATCTGGGTTACCACAGCTCACACAGGGCAAGTACCAAATGACCCCACTGTATTTAAAGGGCCAGAATGAGTGACATACACTCTGGTATGGCCGAATACTGTTTTTAAAGGGCCCAATCTCCCAGGGCCATAGTCCAAAGGCAGCAGGCGGGCAGCCAGGCTTCTCCAATGCAATGTGGCGAGATTGCTCTCGTCACAACCACTATTATTATTATTATTATTATTATTATTATGATATTTATAGAGCGCCGTCAAATTCCGCAGCGCTTTACTATTGTATAAGACATACTTATTGGCATCGATCTTCTTAAAAAAAATTATTTGTCATAATTTCATTGTTCTCTACATATACTTCTAAATCTAAAAAAACTGATATCTGTAGTACTAAAGTGACTGGTTAATACTATACCCAGAAACATAGAATGTGACGGCAGATAAGAACCATTCGGCCCATCTAGTCTGCCCAATCTTTTAAATACTTTAATTAGTCCCCAGCCTTACCTTTTAGTTAGGATAACCTTATGCATACCCCACGCATGATTAAACTCCTCCGTTACTGTGTTAACCTCTACCACTTCAGCTGGAAGCCTATTCCATGCATCTACTACCCTTTCAGTAAAGTAACCCCCCCCCCCTGTCATTTGAGAGAATAAGGCGGAATTGTACAAGTACTCAGGTATACGAGGAACAAGCTGCAATCATAGAGGAGAGAGTTAAACAGAAAGAATACTCTAATGAATTGGTACTCAGCAAATGAGTCAAGATGATTTAATTAGACACAATGAGAAAAAAAACCACAAATGATAACATGATTGCAACATTAGTGTTTGACTTTAATGAGAATTCTAGAGAAATTAGATATATTGGGAATAAACATTGGCATCTACTCAGGTCGGTCACAGAAAAAGGGAATAAAATGCACGAATGACTTGGGCTATGGAAACTGGGGAGAATTCGAATAAATCCCCTTCTTCGTGGAGTTCTTTCTATACGAATTTAAGGGCAGTGAGGAGGTCTCAGCTGTGTTTGCCTAGCCGAGTGTCCGATTTGGGTTCCAGACACTCGACGGCAAAACACCGCTGTTCGGGAGTTTAAAATGGCCGCCACCACGTGTTCGTTTACCGAATGGCGGCCACCCAGAGGACAAAGCACATACTGCACGAATTGCCAATTACCCGTTTGCAACATTGTTGCGAATGGTAATTGGAGGCACACTTATTCCTGGGTGGTCTGATTGTTCGGTAGTTTACTCGTATAATGAACGGAGTGATTTTATCGAACAATCAGACGAATGCTACATACAACATACATACATAAGGCAAAATTTAACCAAAAGCATATGAACACACAGCATTTTGAGGACAGCCCAATGCCATCCGCTACAGATACTCACCCAGTCTCCACTCCTTCAAAAAAATCGTTAAAAAGCGTATCAATTAAACTGTTAATAGCTCCTGACTGATTCCTCTTCTGCAACTGTCACTAGTCTAATACTATCCTTACCTTTTGTGTCATTTTACCCCACTCCCTCTAGCATGTAAGCTCATTGAGCAGGGCCCTCAACCCCTCTGTTCCTGTGTGTCCAACTTGTCTGGTTACAACTACATGTCTGTTCGTCCACCCATTGTAAAGCGCTGCAGAATCTGATGGCGCTGTATAAATATCATAATAATAATAATTTCTCTTCCTCTGAGTTTAGATTCCGAGCTCAGTGACCTCATTCTGCATGGATATAGGCTGGGCGTGTAACAGGAATTCAGAGTACATGCATATTCATTCCAATTGTATTTTATTTAGAACAATGACTAAACTAATATGGAGGTCAGGGTGCGGGCGAGGTTTGGGTCACATATTGCACTTTCCTCTCTTCTGTCTGAGCATTAAAACAAGTTATGAATAATGAAAAGGTTATAATATCAGGAGCCGCTGAGCTGAATGAACACAGACTATAGACGGGTGACACCATTCAGAAGAAGGAGTTAAGCTCATGATCTGGACTGTATTCATTCTATTTCTGGGATAAGAGCAGCACTAATCTCATCAGTTAGTGTCCCACTCATACAGCTGATTGAGAAGGCACATGCTTGCTCAGAGCTCTGTGAAGCAGAAGAAATCCTTCCAGGGTATTACGGCACATGTTTATTACTGTTACTATTACTTAAACTGCTGGTGTTGAAATTGCCTGTTATCTGAGACTGAATACAAAGTATCAGCTACTACAGACCTCGGCAGTAATCAAGTTAATACAAGTTATAATGTAAATCTCTGTTCATTCCCACTTAAATTAAAGTACCAGGAGGTCATGGCAACATTTCATATTATTATTTTACCAAGTGCCCTGAGTGGTGTTTTAATATTTTATTTTCCATTTCCAGACATGGGGGCCCGTGGAGTTCTCGTCCTGTGTTTGTGGATGGTAGTGTGTTGCAGTAAGTATTTAATTGATTCAAAATGGCGAACTTAACATTGTAAGTGATAATATTTATAAGTTAGTGATATTCTGGAGAACAAATGTCAGCCAACTTGATGGGATTTACAATCCTTACCTGTCAGAGGGCAATAGTCTGTCTATCATTTGTTCCACATCGAATTTAACATATAAAGACTTAAAGGTCCATTTTTTTTTTTAAAATTCATTATTTATAACATTTTTGTTACATTTTGTAAATAACAGAACAATAACAAACTGAAGATTTCAAAACTTAGGATCACAATAGTCAAAGCATTCTATGACAGTGACAAGGAAATACAAGAAAGAAAATATCGGCAGACTGTGTTCTGGCTAAAAATGGATAGAAGAAATTGGATTTCTAGCGCTTGTGCAATGGCTGCTCGGACTTCCCAAACCAGAGTTTCTTCCTTCTGGCTGTAGATAAATGTGGAAAGGTGATGTAGGGAAGCAGCGCCTTCAGTAATGTCCTCACATTAAAATTGTGTATAGGGTTATATGAAATAATAAGAAGACAACAAAATGAAATCTAGCGCAGTATTTTAATTGCTGGTGATAATAGATAAAAAGAAAGAAATACACTTACAATTTTCTGGAGCTTAAAATCAGCTCCAGATGTATTCGCTCGGACGGTGAGATTCCCCGTCTATGAATATGTTGGTATAAGTTCTGGTCTTCTGTTAGGAAATATCCTCAGGCCTGTCAGTCATTACAAGTTTCCTGGGGATGTTTTCTAGTAGTACAATGTATTTCAGCAGCACAGGTACACCACTAGAGAAATATAAACACGGAGAATAACGCTCTCTCTATATGGATAAATAGGAAATAAAAAGGAGAGCAAAATCTGAGATAAAATCAGGAAGGTCCAAATAAAGTAAAAACTAGTTTTATTAGTAAACAAAATAATAAAAACAATGATATAATGTAAAACACCAATAAAACAATAACGTGTTTTGCCCACTATTAGGCTTTCTCAAAGTCTCCTATGTAAGAGTGGGGGGAGTTGAGAAGAGTTATCATGAAGCCAGGCTCTGTTTGGATAACATCTGGTTCTAGCTGTGAAGGTAACGATGATGTCACGTGTTTCTAGAAGGGCTGGAGATACAGACATGTCCACCATTGGTGGTAATAAGCTCCAGCTTGACCGAACCCTTTGCAGTGTTTGTTAATTAGGATTATTTTCACTTGGTTAAGCTGTCTAGGAATAATAAACCCCCGAAGGAGTGTCTTATAAATCTGTTTCAAGGTTCAAGGGGAAAGCTTAGAAGTTGCCTCCCCAATATTTTGCCAATTGTCATCCCTGTTATATCTGAGTTCATCTCCTCTGGCATATTTCCATCTCCCTTCAAACATGCAACTGTAACCCTGATTCTAAAAAAGCCCAACATTATTATTATTAGTATTAATTTTTATAAAACACTAACAAGCTACTTAGGGCTGTACAATGGATGGACTAACAGAAACGTATTTGTAACTAGGCAAGTTGGACACAGGGACAGAGGGATTGAAGCCCTGCTCAGTGAGTTTACATGTTAGAGGGAGTGGGGTATAGTGACACAGTAACAGAGGGATTGAGTGCCTGCTCAGTGAGTTTACATGTTAGAGGGAGTGGGGTATAGTGACAGTAACAGAGGGATTGAGGGCCCTGCTCAGTGAGTTTACATGTTAGAGGGAGTGGGGTATAGTGACACAGTAACAGAGGGATTGAGGCCCTGCTCAGTGAGTTTACATGTTAGAGGGAGTGGGGTATAGTGACAGTAACAGAGGGATTGGGGGCCTGCTCAGTGAGTTTACATGTTAGAGGGAGTGGGGTATAGTGACACAGTAACAGAGGGATTGAGTGCCTGCTCAGTGAGTTTACATGTTAGAGGGAGTGGGGTATAGTGACAGTAACAGAGGGATTGAGGGCCCTGCTCAGTGAGTTTACATGTTAGAGGGAGTGGGGTATAGTGACAGTAACAGAGGGATTGAGGGCCCTGCTCAATGAGGTTACATGTTAGAGGGAGCGGGGTATAGTGACACAGTAACAGAGGGATTGAGGGCCTGCTCAGTGAGTTTACATGCTAGAGGGAGTGGGGTATAGTGACACAGTAACAGAGGGATTGAGGGCCCTGCTCAGTGAGTTTACATGTTAGAGAGAGTGGGGTATAGTGACACAGTAACAGAGGGATTGAGGCCCTGCTCAGTGAGTTTACATGTTAGAGGGAGTGGGGTATAGTGACACAGTAACAGAGGGATTGAGGGCCTGCTCAGTGAGCTTACATCCTAGAGGGAGTGGGGTATAGTGACACAGTAACAGAGGGATTGAGGGCCCTGCTCAGTGAGTTTACATGTTAGAGGGAGTGGGGTATAGTGACACAGTAACAGAGGGATTGAGGCCCTGCTCAGTGAGTTTACATGTTAGAGGGAGTGGGGTATAGTGACACAGTAACAGAGGGATTGAGGCCCTGCTCAGTGAGTTTACATGTTAGAGGGAGTGGAGTATAGTGACACAGTAACTGAGGGATTGTGGGCCCTGCTCAGTGAGCTTACATGTTAGAGGGAGTGGGGTATAGTGACACAGTAACAGAGGGATTGAGGGCCCTGCTCAGTGAGTTTACATGTTAGAGGGAGTGGGGTATAGTGACAGTAACAGAGGGATTGAGGCCCTGCTCAGTGAGTTTACATGTTAGACGGAGTGGGGTATAGTGACACAGTAACAGAGGGATTGAGGCCCTGCTCAGTGAGCTTACATGTAAGAGGGAGTGGGGTATAGTGACACAGTAAAAGAGGGATTGAGGGCCCTGCTCAGTGAGTTTACATGTTAGAGGGAGTGGGGTATAGTGACACAGTAACAGAGGGACTGCGGGACCTGCTCAGTGAGTTTACATGTTAGAGGGAGTGGGGTATAGTGACACAGTAAAAGAGGGATTGAGGGCCCTGTTCAGTGAGTTTACATGTTGGACGGAGTGGGGTATAGTGACACAGTAACAGAGAGATTGAGGGCCTGCTCAGTGAGTTTACATGTTAGAGGGAGTGGGGTATAGTGACACAGTAACAAGGTGATTGAGGGCCCTGCTCAGTGAGTTTACATGTTGGACGGAGTGGGGTATAGTGACACAGTAAAAGAGGGATTGAGGGCCCTGTTCAGTGAGTTTACATGTTAGAGGGAGTGGGGTATAGTGACACAGTAACAGAGGGATTGAGGGCCTGCTCAGTGAGTTTACATGTTAGAGGGAGAGGGGTATAGTGACACAGTAACAGATGGATTGAGGGCCCTGCTCAGTGAGTTTACATGCTAGAGGGAGTGGGGTATAGTGACACAGTAACAGAGGGAGTGAGGGCCCTGCTCAGTGAGTTTACATGCTAGAAGGAGTGGGGTATAGTGACACAGTAACAGAGGGATTGAGGGCCTGCTCAGTGAGTTTACATGTTAGAGGGAGTGGGGTATAGTGACACAGGAACAGAGGGATTGAGGGCCCTGCTCAGTGAGTTTACATGTTAGAGGGAGTGGGGTATAGTGACAGTAACAGAGGGATTGAGGCCCTGCTCAGTGAGTTTACATGTTAGAGGGAGTGGGGTATAGTGACACAGTAACAGAGGGATTGAGGGCCTGCTCAGTGAGCTTACATGTTAGAGGGAGTGGGGTATAGTGACACAGTAACAGAGGGAGTGAGGGCCCTGCTCAGTGAGTTTACATGTTAGAGGGAGTGGGGTATAGTGACACAGGAACAGAGGGATTGAGGGCCCTGCTCAGTGAGTTTACATGCTAGAAGGAGTGGGGTATAGTGACACAGTAACAGAGGGAGTGAGGGCCCTGCTCAGTGAGTTTACATGCTAGAAGGAGTGGGGTATAGTGACACAAAAGATAAGGGTATGGCAGAAAAGTAGGTTGCCTGGGTGAGCGTCTAACGGGTATTAGGGAGTATTGATAGGTGGAAGCAGCATTATGTAGATATTTGAAAGCAAGAACTAGTATTTTATATTGAACCTTATATATTACGGGAAGCCAATGCAGGGACTGACAGAAGGGTGAGGCGTGGGAGGTGCGGGCGGACAGGAAGATTCATTATAGACTGCAATGGGGCAAGTTGGGAGCACATAATATCACTGAGAAGCGGATTTCTGTATTCAAAGCGAGAGAGGACAGTGGCATGGACCAGCACCTTAGCCGGATCAGGCGTTTAATAGGGTTGAATGCGCGCAATGTTTTTGGGGTGGAAGCAGCAGGATTTGGTGATAGACTGAACATGAGGGATGAATGAGAGGTCAGATATAACTTACTTTAAAAAATGTTATCTCCTGCTTTGTAAATTTTACTTATTGAAATTACACACATGACTCTTTACAGGAAGTGTTCATGGAAGGCTGTGCAAGTCACATGCAGGGAGGTGTGACTAGGGTTCATAAACAAAGGGATTTAACTCCTAAATGGCAGAGGATTGAGCATTGAGATGGCAATGACATGGTCGATATACCAAAACTGCGACATTAAGCTGAAATTGTTTTGGTGACTATAGTGTCCCTTTAAACTATCTCTGCTGTAACAGTGTTCTTTAAAAAAAACCTCACCTGAAAGAAGGGCATCAGTCAATGTAGTTAGCACATTTTCAAGTATCTCTGTTCATACTGTTGAGAATTTTAGCAGTTATAGAATATATCTTTTCAGATTACATTAGGTAAGGCTAGGCAAATACAGTTCAATGAGGAATAATTTTATAATATAATTCTAATAAATGCTATTTACTGGTAACAATTTTCCCAATCATCCATTTTTTTTTCTTACAGGATTTGGATGGGCAAACACACTAGGAACAGAATTTATCACAACCTTTATGCAGAATGGGTTGGCAAGTTATAGCCAGCCGCGATATGAGCTTCGGATAACTGCTTTCCAAACTAACACCATAGTAAACATCACCGTTCTTGGAGGCATATTCAAGCAAAATCTCACTAGCAGTGCCGGCACAACCATATCAGTGGCACTACCAGCATCAGTGGAGAATAGAGGCAGCTTGACCTTCAGGAACAGCGTCCATGTGACATCCAATAAACCTATCAATATTCTCTCACTTAACCACAGGTTCCGTAGTGCTGAAACATCTATAGTGCATCCATTGGACAATTTGGGTACAAGATATTACCTAATGACACCCAAGCAAGGCTCCACTGGTTCATATAAGGTATTCTCAGTCATTGCATCTAAGGAGGATACATCAGTTGATATTCATTTGAAGGGAAAGGTAGAATTCAAAGGTAGAAAGTACCCAGCAAACAGTGTTCTAACAGTAGGTTTAGCTGCCTTTGAAGGTATCCAGCTTTTGAGCTCAGATGATCTCTCCGGTTCTAAAGTCAAGTCTGAAAAACCAGTGGCCGTGTTGAGTGGTCACACTTGTGCCATCAAGAACACTCAGTGTAGCCATGTCTTTGAACAACTTATGCCTGTTGACCTTTGGGGAAAGAGCTTCTATGTTGCACCGTTTTCCTTTCAAACAAAGTCTGATATTGTTTTCATTGTTGCAGCTAGCAACACAGAGGTGAGCTATGACTTGGGCACTAATAAAAGAAGCATTAATATGGTGGATGGACAAGTCCAAGAGATAGAAATGCCAGGTGAAACACTATCAATTACAGCAAGTAGTCCAATACAAGTTATGTCCTTCAACACTGGTGGAACTGCCAAAAGACTTAATTATAATCCAGCAATTATGAATATCTTAGATACAGGGAGCTACTGCTCCTCTTACTACATCTATGGTCAAAGGGACATTGACAATTACGCCATTATTATAGCTAAGAATGTCTCTGTTAACGGAATTACTTTTGGTGGACTGAGATTAAAAAATCCAGTATGGCAGCAAATTCATGGAACAGATTACATGTGGCTTCAATATTATTATGGGACCAGTTTCATATCTTACATGGTGCAGCATCCCACTGACTCGTTTGGCCTTCAGAGCATTGGGGTTGGTGTTCAGTTCAGCTACGGCTCACCAGGATCCTGTATAAAAGGTAAAAAAAGATCTAAAATGAATTAATAATGGCAGGGGGGGAAATGCACTTCTATTGGATAGGGTTGAACCCTTTCACTCCAGAGAGAGCTATCTACCTCTCATCTTAATAAGTCCATTGTTTATGTAGAGATAATACGATAATTGTAGCTCTCACGTGAGTTGTCTTCTCATGTTGGTCATATTACTAAGACAATTTTTGAAATGGTGATACATTACATCCAGCAATCATTATTTTTTATTTAAATCGAATAAATTATGTATTTTATATAAGCACCCATCATAAAATCAACAATCTAGTTTCACTGGCCTAATTGTATTGTCAAAGTTTAAAAATATAGTAAATATATTCTCTGATTGGAATGTGGGATTTTTTATGTGATTGCTTCCTTGCCGATTTCTGGCTTCCTGTTTGCTTGTGTGCGCATCAGGACCTTGTTGCCACCTACAGGAGTCTTAACCGAGGAACTTTGTTTATAAAACTTGAAGAACAGCAGAATAAAACTGAAAGTCAAAGCTGGCACAGTACATCTTCTAAATCAGGATACGGAGACCGTATCTTCAGAAGGATATTGATACTTTAGAGAGAGTTCAGAGAAAGGCTACTAGACTGTAGAGATGTGCATGGAGAAAATATTCGGTTTGGTTCGGCATTCCGAAATTCGTGACTTAGGCATTTTGGAACTTCGGGACTTTGTCACTTCGGTTTGTTCAGCACTTCTGTACTTCGGACCTTCGCTACTTTGGAACTTCGGAACTTCAGGACTTCAGATGTTCTCTTGCAGCCGCTTGGTAGATAACTCCCTAATTCCCACGGTATCTACTAAAAGCTATCTACCAAAAGGCTGAAAGACATAAATTGGTCTTTCAGCCACATTTAGTAATACTAAGTAAAGATTACTTAGTATTAGTAAATTCTGCCCCTACTCGCTAAACCGTGAGCAGGGGCATGTCTAGTAAACAGTGAGTAGCCCTAGTAGCGGGTGGGGGCTCTGAAGTAGAATAAGGGGGGGACCTATTGCCCTCCTCCCAGGCCCCACCCCTGAGCGGTGGGTGAAGGCCCTAAATTAGAGTAAAGGGGGGGGGACCAATTGCCCTCCCCCCCGGCCCCTACCCCTGAGCAGCGGGTGGGGGCCCTAAATTAGAATAAGGGGTGGCCTATTGTCCTCCCCCCAGCCCCCACCCCTGAGTGGCGGATGTGGGCCCTGAATAAAAATATACCCTCCCTCCGGATGACAATAGGTTCCCCCCCCTTATTCTACTTTAGAGCTCCCACCTGCCTCACAGGGGTGCGGGCCAGGGGGGAAGAAAATAGGTCCCTACCCCTTATTTTACTTTAGGGCCCACCGCCGCACAGGGATGGTGGCTGGGGGGAGGACAATATTCTACTTTAGGGCCCCAACTCGCCGCACAGGGGTGGGGGCTGTGGGGGAGGACAATAGGTCCCCCATTATTCTACTTTAGGGTCCACACCCGCTGCACAGGGGTGGGGGCTGGGGGGGAGGACAATAGGTCCCACCCCTTATTTTACTTTAGGGACCCCACCCGCCGGACAGGGGTGGGGGCCCGGGGAGAGGACAATAGGTCCCCTTCCATATTGGTATTTTGGGCTCCCACTCACTGCAAAGCGGTGGGGGCGGAGGGAGGATAATAGGTCCCCCCCCTTATTTTACTTTAGGGCCCCCACCAGCCTCACAGGTCTTTCAGCCTTCTGGTAGATAGCTCCCTAATACCGTGGAAATTAGGGAGTTATCTACTTACTCATTCATATTCATTGACTGGCTAAGTAACATTTTATATGAATGTGTTACTTGATTGTTGTAAGTATTGCAGATGCTTACAGCTGAATCCTGGCTATGTTTGTATACTTTTTATTTAAACTGGTATAAAGTGTAACATTCTTCATTCTTCCACTGGGTATATTAGTACTTCGGCAATTCTGTGCTTTGGAACTTCTGCACTTTGGCACTTCCACACTTTGGAACTTCGGCAACGTCGGAACTTCGGCACTTCAGAAATTTGGTAATTCGGCAATTGAGCTATTCGACAATTCAAAAGTATCGAATGTCCGAATTGCCCGAAATTTGTCCGAATTTATATTCGGAACGAAACAAATTGAACATGTCTACTAAACTGCTTCATGGTTTGCAGGATAAAACTTACCAGGAAAGGTTAAAAGAACTTAACATGTATAGCTTGGAGGAAAGACAAGACAGGGGGGATATGATAGACACATTTAAATACATAAAAGAGAATCAACACAGTAAAGGAGGAGACAATATTTAAAAGAAGAAAAACTACCACAACAAGAGGACATGGTCTTAAATTAGAGGGTCAAAGGTTTAAAAACAATATCAGGAAGTATTACTTTACCGAGAGGGTAGTGGATGCATGGAATAGCCGTCCAGCTGAAGTGGTAGAGGTTAACACAGTAAAGGAGTTTAAGCATGCGTGGGATAGGCATAAGGCTATCCTAACTATAAGATAAGGCCAGGGACTAATGGAAGTATTTAGAAAATTGGGCAGACTAGATGGGCCGAATGGTTCTTATCTGCCGTCACATTCTATGTTTCTATGTTTCTATGCGCACACAAGCAGACAGGAAGTCAGAAACTGGCAAGGAAGCAATCACATACAATTCCCAGATTCCAATCAGAGAATATATTTACTATATTTTCAAACTTTGGTAATACAATTAGGCCATAGAAACTAGATCGCTGATTTATCATGTGCTTATACAAAATACATACTTTATTGGATTTAAATAAAAAATTATGTTTGCTGTATACTTAAGAAGTGTCAGCCCTGAAGCAGGTCTTTTAAATAACCTTTTCTGAAAATATCACTAAACCATCATATGAAAGGTAGGGGCTGTCTTGATATTTCATGAATAATTATAAAACCTATTGTGACATGATGCATATATTTGGGACACATTATATCCAGATTTCAGAAGAAAACATGTTCCTCTATAATGACAGGAAAAAAATACAACATACAAGACTCTAAGTGGCAGTATGCAACAAAATAAATCACTATGTTTTAATCTGCTTCACCCACGCTAGTCCTACCTGAGCTTTACTGCCAACATGCAGACAGAAGGCTAACTAGTTGTTAATGGAATTTAATTGCTTTTTTGGAATATTGTTGCACCCATTTATGCTTAATGTAACAGATTTTACACATGTCCATTTTATTTCAATTAGCCCGAAAAAGGATTAATCTACTTATTTATTTTGCCCAGGTCCTGAAGTACCACGTCCATCTTGTAGAACCACTGTTTGTCCTTGGAGACACAAGTGCACTACGGAGAATGGAAAGCCAAGGTGTATTCCTCAGAAAGTGGATGCGTGCTGGGCTTCAGGAGACCCCCATTTCAAAACCTTTGATTTGCATCTCTTTGATTTCATGGGGACATGCACATATACTCTGGTGAATGTCTCTGAAGGTGCTGAGAAGAATCTTAAACGCTTTACAGTTCTGGCCAAAAATGATAATCGAGGAAATACTCGTGTTTCCTATGTGGCTCAGGTGACCTTCAAAACAAGCGGCTACACTATCGATATCAAGAAAGGGGAAGTTGGCTCTGTGAGAGTGAGTACATAGACAGAACCCATACTTTTTCCTAAATTTCCAAAATTGCACAAAATATGGTAGAAAAGGAGAATTTACATAGTACTCTTTAAACCTTTCATATAAAACCAGTGCTTTTTTTTTTTTTTGTTTGTGTTCTTATACATTTTTTATTGAGCAAATAGAAATGCCATTTACAGATCTATATAGAAACATAGAGTAAACATCACTGGACACGCGTATTATGCAATATTGCCAAGTGAAGACACAGTAATTTCACATAGAGGTAGTTGCATGCCCAGCGATAGAGTGAATTAATGCATCAGCATAAATTTAGCTATTGCTACGACCGACGGTGTCTCATTCATTTAAGTAAGTATTAGCATCGTATGCAAAAATGTACAGGTTACATAGGCTAGAGTGTATCTGTCAGATTCTAAATCCGACAAGCAAGGCTTTTCTCATTTATTACTGGCCCTTTAAGTGAACTTCATTATCTTCACCTCCAGTGGCCTCCGTAGCCGCTAAATCTCTTCACTCACTTTAACATCCTCACCTGTATTAACTAATGAGGAGGCTTCATAAGTCTACACCCTGCACACAACAGGGCCTTGACATTGAAGTCAGTGTTCCGACATAGAACTTCTGATCCTGGCTCAGGAAAACATCCTGTAATTATCTGCATTATTTCAATCGCTTGATCTACCATTTGAAGATACTTACCTGCTTCAACTGCTGCAACTCTGCAAGATCCTGTAAGCAACCTGTATTACATTATATTGAGGTACTTACCTGTCTCAACTACTGCAACTCTGCATAATCCTGTAATCAACCTGTACTATATTATACTTAACCCCTTAAGGACCAAACTTCTGGAATAAAAGGGAATACCAGCTTTAACTGAACCTGGCTGCAGTGTGAGATTCCACAAACTACTTGACATGCGCACAGTCGATTATTCGGCAGGTGCGCTGTTTACCCCAACCCCCAATAACTTACAGACACCGTATTTCTGTTGGAATATAAAAGTCCACAGCTTTATTTATTATTATAAACAAGGTAACAAATTGGGGTCATTGCCACATAATGTAAATTTACCCCCATCCCCCACCGTACATAAATTACCCCCGGCAATGACCCCGACCAATAACAATAAATAACATTATAAATAACAAATAACACATAACACATGGCCTACCAAAGAGGCCCCATATCCATAACTTTTTTAACTGTAGGGGTGTACCGAGACCCCCCTACACCACCTGGTTCGGAGCCACCGATGAGCTCGAACCCACAAACCATTTAACACTCCGGTCTAATCCAGCCTAACCACTTGATACTCCTCCTACCTTCCAATTACCCAAACCCTATCCCGCCATAGCAAGAGACTTGATCCCTTAATGTCTCGAGCGACCCCCACCACACATAAATAGGGCTTTGGCGTTACCTTCTTGGAAACCTAAATTTAAGAGATCACACCCAACCTCAGACAGGTGCACACCATCCCGCCTAAAATAACCGGGCAACCCGCCCTCCAATTCTAAGTGCCTCACTGGGACCCCCCCTATCCTCCTAATAAAGACAGACATGGCCTTATTCACTTTACCTCGGCAACGTGCCACAGCCGCCGGGTCCCTGGCATGCCTCCAGTTCAACCGCGGCACCATCTCAGACCACACTATTACAACGCCAGGGACCAGTTCCCGTACCCTATCCAGGTCCCTCTTCATTCTCCTGACCAACACCTTTTGGGGGACCAAACCCAAGTCATTGCCCCCACCGTGAATTAAAAGTATATCCGGGGCAAACCCCCTTGATAACATCCCGAAAATCTCCCCACTTATGCTCTGCCAGCTGAAACCCCGAAAACCAAACCACCGAAGGTCCACTGTGTCCAGAAGAAAACCCAGTTGTGTGCCTTGTCTCCGAACTGCGGCCCTCTTCTCCGCCCAGTAGACAAACGAGTGACCCACCAGCCAAGTGACCAAGCCTGAAAAGAAACAAATTCAGTTATCCGGCAGAGCACCCGTTTCCCACATCCACAACATTCCATTCACACCAACCTTTCCGGCCTTACATATGCGCGGAACCTGATGGATTCCCATCTCTCAATCCGCTTCATCCGCTCCTCCCCTAGCCCGAGACGCGCCGCCTCAGTCGCAGCCCCGATACGGAAGGAGTGCGTACCAAATTGTCCGGGCTGCAAGCCCAATCTCGTTAAACCCATGCGAAAGACCCGCAAGAACTGAAAGCGCGACAGCGCTCTCCCATCCTCGTGGATCAAGAAGCAACCACCAACCTTCGGGCGAATCTGCAAAAACATGTCCCCACACACCACCGGGCACACCGTAGACCCTGGTAGCGAGGACAGGACAATTTTCTTACCCTTTCCGAAGACGTCCGTCTTCGAGCGCCGGAGCCAAATCACGACCTTGTCCTGTTCGACCACCACATCCTCAAACCGGAGACCCGTTGCCCCCGACCTATTGGCGCTCACCAATTCCCCAATTCGAAAAGCCCCAAAGAAAGCCCATACGAAAGCCACAGAAAACAAAGTTACCTCAAATGCCGAAATGCACACTTCGTTCAACAACCCCACCAACCCTTGAAGGGTGGCAAAGGACACGGGCCTCCTCGCATCCACCGACCTCCTGCCTTTCTTGAATCCCCTCAACGTTTGCTTCACCAAAAAATGTTTTGTCAAGTCTTCCCACCCGTTAAACTTGAACAGGAAAGCCAGAGCAGACATGTAGCGCTCCACCCTAGAAGGGGACGACCCACCTGCCACCAACCTGCAAAGAAGCCACAACAGCGTATCCAACCTACCGGCTGCGGAATCGCCCGCTCCCGCCTGCGACATCATCTCCTCCCATTCACTCCAAACCTTTGTATAAGCGGCCCAAGTCCCCGGTGCCAGCGAGCTCCTTATGTATCGCCCAAGCACAACGTCCCGAGCCGCCACATCTCCTCTGGGCACGCCTGCCCTTTCGCCTGCGCGTCTGGCGCCGCTTCCCGAAACCGCTCCCACTGCGAACGAGACAGAGCGTCAGCGACCACATTCAGCAGACCCGGCACGTGCCACGCCCTGAAGACAATGTTCCAAGACATACACAAGAGCACTAGCTGCCGCAACAACCTTACCACAGGAAGGGACGACGCCGATAGACTATTAATTACCTGTACCACTGCCATATTATCAGAGTGGAAGATAACTTTCTTGTCCTTGAGCTCCCTGCCCCAGAGCGATACCGCTACCACTACCGGAAAAAGCTCCAAAAAGGCAAGGTTCCTAATCAAGGGGCTCTCGGACCAAGCCTTAGGCCAAACCTCGGCACACCACTTGCCCCCAAGGTAAGCCCCAAAGCCAACGCTCCCCGAGGCGTCCGTAAACAGCCCGGCGTCACCAGATGCCTTCGTCGCATCCCTGAAAAACACCCGCCCGTTAAATTTAATGAGGAAACGGTCCCATATGTCCAAGTCCTCTCTCATGCCTACAGACACCCTGATGTAGTGACTTGGTAGCCGAACACCACAGGTAGCCCTAGCCAGCAATCTACAAAAAACCCTACCCATAGGGATCACCTTACAAGCGAAGTTAAGGCTGCCGAGCAAGGACTGCAGTCCCCGGAGCGTAACTTTCCTAGCGCCCTTTATCGCGTTCACTTGCTGGCGGAGCACCCTCAACTTCTCCTCCGGCAGCCTACATTCCCCCACGACCGAGTCGATTTCCAGCCCTAGAAAACTCAGGCACTCGGTCGGGCCCACTGTCTTGTCCTCAGCCAGAGGAATCCCAAACTGTTGCGCTACCCTCTGAAAAACCCGCAGTATCTGGGCACATCTGTCGGACCCAGCCGGGCCCACACACAGGAAGTCGTCCAGGTAATGGACCACCGTACCCCCGCCCGTTTCCTTACGCGCTACCCACTCCAAGAACGTGCTAAACTTTTCGAAATACGCACATGAAATGGAGCAACCCATGGGTAGGCATAGGTCCACGAAAAACTTACCCTCGAAAAAGCACCCCAACAAATGGTGACAGTCTGGGTGGATAGGAAGGAGCCGGAATGCTGCTTCCACATCCACTTTCGCCATCAAAGCCCCTCGCCCTGCTCTCCGAACCAACTCGACAGCATGGTCGAATGATGCATACGATACGGAGCACAGGGCCTCATCGATGTCATCATTTACTGACGCCCCTTTTGGGAATGATAAATGATGGATCAACCTAAACTTGCCCGCCTCCTTCTTGGGGACTACCCCCAGCGGGGACACCCTCAAGTCAGGCAACGGCGGAACCTCGTACGGCCCTGCCATCCTACCCAGTTGCACCTCCCTCAGCAACTTGTCCCGCACAACTCCCGGTTGCTCCCCCACCGACTTGAGGTTACTGCATAACCTCCCCACATCCCTACTCTGAAACGGTATTGAAAAACCCTCCGTAAAGCCTCGCCATAAGAAGTCGGCATCCTGATGGTTACCGTACTGTTTTAGCCACGGTAGCATCTCGCCTATTTTCACCGGGGTTGCCCCCCGCGGCAGCGGAGGGGGCCGACGCTCCATTGGCTCCCACTCCTGGTGCAGACTTACCTCGCTTAAAACACCGACTGGCTCCATGGGCCCCCCCACAACCGGAGCACTCGTGCTTAAACCTGCACGACGTTCCCCACTTGCATTGGCCCTCGTTAAAGAGCCAACAGAAGCCTTTCTTTTGCCCGGCCGATGCAGGTCCCCCAGGGGCCGCACCGGCCGTCCCGTGAAAGGGCGCAGCCTTCTGCGCCATCATGAGCCGCATCCAGAGGGGGAGATCCATTTGATCCCACCGCATGCTGGGATTCGCCGCTAACCTCTGGCGAAATTGTTCGTCGTACCGCCACCAGGCGACCCCGCCGTAAGTCCGGTACGCTTTCCCAATCCCGTCTAGATAGCAAAACAGTTGGGAGCATTTATCCGGTGACTTTTCCCCTATTACGCTGGCCAGGATACAAAAAGCCCTTAGCCAGTTCCCAAATGTTTTGGGAATCTTCCGATACCTACGCTTTCTCTCCTCCTCTTCCTTCTTCGCGTCCTTCTTGTCCTCCTCCTTCATGTCTAAGAAATCCTCCAACGGGAGTAGGGAAAAAACCTCCACAAACTCACCCTTCCAAATCTTTTCCTTTATGTCCAATTTTAGATGACAACCTAATGGGCCCGAGAAAGACACGTGCACGTTTTTCCGCGCAGCGTCGGTAATTTCGCCTCCTATACCAACCTTCTCCCCTGACTCCTTAGTAGCTTCAGACACAGATAAACCCACCTCGCTATCCTGTGCTGGACCCTCGGCCCTACCCGACGACCCTTGGCCCTTCTCACACGTCCACACTCTCCCAAACTGAGGTGAAGCCATTTCCCCACCCGCCCATGAGTCTAAGAAAGATTTTAAGCAATTCAACAGTGTTCCTGCGTGTGGTGCAACAGTTGACTCACCGCCTGAGCCCGAAGCCGCAGAAGGCCGTGGGTTCGTTTCCCTTCCGTCCGCCATGCTTGGCTCCGGAGCATCCAATTGGCGCCGACTCCTGTCAGCCTGGGCCTGCCTCAGGACCGCGGGTGTAGTGCTGCGTGACCTGCAAGGAGAACGACACCTGGGTAGTGTGTCCACATGATCACATACCCGCCCCACCTCCTTACGCTTCTGCCTGTAGTTCCGCACCTTGTCCCGACTCCCTGCCTGGCCCTCTCGGCCGTAAGCGCTGCGCCGCTGACCTGGCGAGCTCCTGCCTGATGACCCAGACGCACTGCGCCGCTGCCTCCTCCTCCGTTCCCCTGAAACTGATCTCCTCCTGCTATGCCTGCTTGTTGACCTGCTCCTCTCTCTGCCCCTCCACCCGTCCGCCTGCCTCCTGTCACGCCTGGCACTGACGCCGCGCTGCTCCCTGCTGCGATGCGGCCTAGGGCTGTGCGTTAGACCCTGCCGCCCCTGGGAGCCGCCCCTGTGGCCCTCCCGCTCTCTCCCAGCCCGTCCCGCCTCCATGCCTTGGGCTGATTCCTGGGAGCTATCCCGACACGCTGTACCTGGCCCCTTTTGGGCCGCCTTGCGAACTGGGGATTCCACCTGCCTGTCCTGGCGTCCCCGGTCCGCCAAAGCCGCGGGCCCTGCCTGCCCCAAGGTACCTGGCTGGGCGGACCCGCCGTCTGTGTCCCCAGTGCTGCACCTGGCCCCACTATAGGCCGCCCCCGCTGTGTCCCCTTGTACAGGGGCTCCCCCTGCCATCAGGGGGACCGCCTGGTCTCTAGAGGCCTCCGCTCTGCCCCCCGCCCGCTGCCCGGCCCCAGCGCCATTCCCTGACTCACCGGGCCGCATCTGCTCACTGCTCCCTCCATCCGATCCGCTCTGGGTCCTGGCTCCAGCCGCAACCGTCCCGCCTGCCGCCTCCCGGCGGGGCGCGCACCGCGTGGTAGGCCTCGGCCTAGCTGATGCACGCGCCCGGCCAGCACCGCGTCGAACAGACGGTGCCGGCCGCGGTACCTCCACTCCGCTGGGGCCTGCTACCTCATCCAGGGCCCCAACAGACTCCGCTGACGGGCTCCTCCGTCTGCCGACTTCGGGCTCCATGCCTGGGCTCAGCCTCTGGGGCGGTCTCGCCCTCCTCATGGAACGCCGTGCAGCCGCCGCAGGGGTTGTAGGGGGGGGACCCTGAGCCCCCAGTTGCTCATGAAGCCAGGCCAGTCCTCTATCCCGCACAGCAGCTCTCACTCCCTCCAGGATTTCTTCCATCGATGCCATGATCTGAAAGACAAAAGAAAAACCAACACAGACCTGCCAAAACAATTACCAGGTAAGTGTCAGTTTAGTTAAAATGTCCCTTACTCATAAAATGGCTGCTTAATATACTCCTATCATCCAACCCCCATTTACAAATAACCACGCCCCTCTAACTGGTTACTCCCCTGCCTACTCCTGGCTCTGTCAAGGCCCACTCCCCTGACTGCGCTGTTCCATGGGCTTCAAATCTACTTGGGAATAACGTCAAACCTACTTGTATATAAAAGACTCTATTCATTTTCTTTCAAGATATCCTCTTTCAAGTAAATTGTTATGTCTAAACAGACAAATAAAGTTTCAACCAATAACCCTGGCAATCGTCTCCTCTCTGACCTGCTCAGGGACATGACAGTATCCCTTGAGTGTATGTGTCATTGGAGCATAGAAAATGACACCCCACACCACCGGTGGTACACATACCCCCCTCCCTGCGACCACATGCTAAATAGTTCACATTTGCATCCTGTATCTTTATTGATCCCACTTTAGCAATAGCGGGTCACCTGCCAGGCCACCCAGTGGAACCTCATTTCATGTAGATAGGGAAGCAGTAACGCATCTTGTTTGCCTTTATAATCTAAGCCTTAGCTGCTGACTCCACCTGTCTACAATGTGTTCTAAAGATCATATAAATATTGAAAAAAAAAATGTGACTAATCTCTAACAGTTTCATATCTTAAATATTGCAATGTGCCGTTAAGCGACTATTGCCTGCTCCTACTATTGTTAGCATAGATAGATAGATCAAACATGTTTCTAGGCCATATACTCACAGACCCATGCTATGCATATCATTTCTGTTTCATAATATATAAAACTTGTGCAGACATTTTACTTGCCATGTTTGAAAATGTATGATTTTGCGTGTGACTGCTGTTGTGGCAACACACGCTCGTTGTTAAAACATGCACAACAAAAATAAAGAATTAAAAAAAAAAAAAAAAAAAAAAGCTCTCCTCGTGCAAGGGTATGGTGAAGAGGGAAAGTCGAAACACAGCGGCTTCCCGTTCTAACCGCTGTTTGTTGTTATGTAGAATAGACCATCCATAAATCCTGATTACCCACTTACTGGGTGAAAACAGTTGGTTATGTTTTATTTAGCTGTCCTTATGTTCAACCTGCATGTTTTATTGATTAATAGTTGATTTAAATGTTTTTTTTCTTATTTTTACTTTCATTCTTACGTATTTTCCTTGAATTTCCTGTACACACATTTATTTATTTATCCTATCCTGGATTCCTTTGAACAGATCAATAACATTAAGTCCCTTCTGCCGGTGACCCTGAATAATGGAACTGACTCTCTAATGAACATTTTTCAAAGTGGGAACAAGGCAATCATCCAGTTCACGACTGATGTAATGGTATCGTATGATTGGAATAGCGTTTTGCGCATTGAGCTCACAAGGCGTTATTCGAAGAATGTTGATGGCATGTGCGGGAATTACAACCAGGATCCGGCAGATGACTTTCAAATGCCTAGCGGCTCTCAGGCCCCTAATGCCATTGAGTTTGGAAAGAGGTGGAAAGTAAGACATTTTTATAACTGGATTTAAATTCTGTATTATTTTCCAGTATTTTAAGAGTTCAATTATTTGATTGCCAAATGTATGTGTTTCCAGTAAAATAATAGAGTTACGGAGCGGGCTCTAGATGTTTCTGGGTTATTTGCCCCCTTGATGAACTCTTCAGAGACACTGCACTTAGAGAACAAATTAAAATCGGAGTGAAAAATCATTCCTGGCCACCAATTATTAAACCTATTACAAAATACAAGGACCCAAAGGCTGCTATGTCAGTGGTACTTTACTGGCAACATCAGAAGAAAGAGACGAGTGTTGTCCTAATATCAGAGTTGAGTGAAAAGTGAAATAACAAAGCAGTCGGTGACAGCAGGCCGGTCCCCTCGCTTCCATTCATGCTGCGATAGTAAGGAGAATGCCCCAGGTTCCTGAGACCTCTAATTACTTTACTAATTTTCACATGTAATCAGTGTGTGGTAAAATGGAATTATTGTGCACGGTCGACGTGAGTTTTTCAGTCACAGCATTTGTGTTCCCTGTTAACAAATACATGTGGGCACCCTGCAATTAAAATGAATATTTCCCTTCCCAAAATTTCTTCAACAATCAATACCAATTGTATCCATAAAATCATATTTACTCAAACTAATGAGAATGGAGGGATGCTGCACAACAGCTGGGTCAATTTAATAGGTAGTACTGCGCATACACTCACCCTCCAGCATGAGTTGGGGGTAAGAAGCAGTGGACACATTAATGGCTGCCCACTTTAATTATTATTATTATTATTATTATGATATTTATATAGCGCCATCAAATCCCGCAGCGCTTTACAATGGGTGGACGAACAGACATGTAGTTGTAACCAGACAAGTTGGACACACCGGAACAGAGGGATTGAGGGCCCTGCTCAATGAGCTTACATGCTAGAGGGAGTGGGGTAAAATGACACAAAAAGGTAAGGATAGTATTAGACTAGTGACAGTTGCAGAAGAGGAATCAGTCAGGAGCTATTAACAGTTTAATTGATACGCTTTTATGAAAAAGTGGGTTTTTAACGATTTTTTTGAGGAGTGGAGACTGGGTGAGCATCTAACCGAGGAGGGAAGCGAGTTCCACAGGAACGGTGCAGCCCTCGAGAAGTCTTGAAGGTTAATCATTACTTAAACATTTTAGATTACTGAGTTGCCTTTAAAGTGTGAGTTTATAAAAGGGTTTGTCTGCCTACAGCTTGATGGTGTCAGTCATCATGTCAATGGGCAGAGATTGGAACATTTAGAGACTCAAGAGATGTAGAATTAAGCTAAACAATATAAAATAATTATAGTCAGAGTAAGAACAGATCTAAGAAACAGTTTTATTTGTAAGTTCTATGTTTCTTTCTTTCTGGTTCTTCCAGATGGACAATGGCACAGACTGCTGGGATGACTGCAGTGGACCCTGTCTAACCTGCCCTCCAAATGTGGCAGATAAATTTAAAACAGATGGCTATTGTGGGCTTATTGCCAGGACCGATAAGGGTCCCTTCAGCGCGTGTCATTCTTTTGTGGATCCCAGCACTTACATGGATAACTGTGTGTACGATGTGTGTGTAAATAATGGTCACAAGCAGCTTTCATGTCAGGCAATTAAGGACTATGCGGACAGCTGCCAGCAGGCAGGGGCGAACATCACTGAATGGAGAGAGGCGGCTGGATGTCGTAAGTGCTTAAAAAAGTAACCTTGCAAATATAATTCCTGCTAAAATAAAACAAAAACTAGTGGATGGGAAATGAATCTCACCCACAAACAATGCCGCAACTCCAAGTACATGCATTTTAAATAGCAGGAATAATCGTAAGGCCTGGGTAATTAGTTGGATCACAGTGCAGGACTTCTCCCAATCAACAACAAAATATTGTAGTCCGTACTTCGTGGAATACCCCTATGATCCTCAGAAAAAAAATATGAATAGGCAAGTCAAATACTGAAAGTGCACATTTATTGATCGTGGACGTAAAAACAAAATATGGCATGAAATGGCATGGCAGTCTTCATGAATCCTGAGTGTAGAGGCAGGGTTGATGAAGGTGCAAACAGCATATAATTGACAGTACTAATCGTAATAATATAGGTATCCATGCAAAGATGACACATTTGCAAAAATAGGAATATTTAGTAACAGAATTGTTGCAATACCTGCTACTGCCTGACGAGAGAGAGACCACCTACACCGCTATCCATAAAAAAAAGATGAAGTGAGAATCCTGGACGCGTTTCGCACCCCCCTGGGTGCTTTCTCAACATAAGGAAATTCTGGAGATATATAGGAGAAGTCCACTGAAAGTGAGGCTCCTCGTAGATCGGACCATATGCACCTAATTGCGATAAAGAATGTGCGGACTTGTAACCCTTTGTGTCCTGGGAATTACTTAAGCAGGGCAAGCCTTTCCTTAAAGTAGTACACTTAATAAGTCACTGATATCAAAAAGAAAGTAACTCAGAGTCCAAATTATCTACCATAAAAAAATTGACAACAGGAAAGAGCTTTAACCAATTATGTGCCAACAATAGGTACTTGTTGAACGTACATGCAATATAGTATAGGGGTACAATTTTGAAAAGTGATATGCCAGGATGTTTAGATCGATAACAGTAATGAAAAAATGTGCTGCAATAAAAACGATTATCGGTTAGTGATCCTGCTCTAATGAAGCCCAACTCATATTTTACATTTCAGAGTGCATTAAATAGAAATGGATATGTGACATTACCTGGAAGTACATAAACAAAACTTCAATTTCATTTTCATTTTTTATTTCTTATATTTTATATTTTATTTTTTTTATTTTATTTTTTTTTATTTTTATTTCTGTAGTACTCAATCAATCTAAATAAATTAGTTTCCTCATATCAGCAATCTGAAATCAACAGCCATACACGTCTTTTTCATCTCAAACTCACTCACTCTACTGGCACTCACAGAGACCTGGCTGTCCCCCTCTGATAGCGCTACTTCTGCCTCTTTATGTTTTGGTGGGCTACAATTCTCCCACACTCCAAGACCCAACTGTAAAGGAGGTGGTGTAGGCACCCTTCCCTCCCTTCAATGTACCTTTCAAACAATCATAACTCCCCCTGCCCTATCCTTTACTTGCTTTAAAGTTCACACTCTCCAGGTATTTTAACCCACTCCTTTAAGAATTGCTATCATCTACCGCCCCCCCCCCCCCCCCCCCGGTTATCCTAGGCTATTCATTGAGCACTTTTCTTCCTGACTTCCTTTCTTCTAGCACTCCTTCCCTTATACTTGGGGATTTCAATATTCCAATCAATAACCCCAACTGCACTGATGCATCTCATCTGCTCTCTGTAACCTTATCTTTTTTCCTTACACAATGGTCCAATTCAGCAACCCATACAGCGGGAAACACTCTTGATCTCACCTTCACCAACCTCTGTACCGTCTCTAATCTCTCCAATATTCCTTTTCCTCTATCTGACCACCATCTGCTGACTTTTTATATCAGCACACCCAGGACCCAACTGACAGCACCCTTGGCACATCAATATCACAGAAAACTCCAATGTCTTTACCTAGAGCACTTCTCCACTAACCTCCAAACTCTCCTTTTACCTATCTCAAACCTCACCTGCCCTAGCTCTGCAATCTCCTTCTAAAATTCCACCCTCTCCTCTCAACTAGACATCATGGCACCTCCTACATTTAAATGCAGCAAGCAACCCCAACTACAACCCTGGCACACCAAGCTGACTCGATACCTCAAAAAATGCTACAGAACTGCTGAAGGCTGCTGGAGAAAGTCCCACTCCGCATCTGACATTCTCCACTATAAATTTATGCTGCACTCTTACAGCTTGGCTCTTTCCTCTGCAAAAGTAAATTACTTCAATACCCTCATAACCACACTCTCCCGCCAACCCAAACTACTCTTTCACACTTTTAACTCTCTTCTTAGCCCTGTTGCTCCTTCTCCTCCTACCGACTTAACTGCCACAAACTTTGAAACTTACTTCACTAATAAGATCTCTACAATCAGGGAAGAGATCTCTCATCTCCCTCCTTCTCCTTAGAATGTTTCCCCCAACCTCACTCCCACTTCAGCTCAATAAAGTTGTCTGGGTGCCAGGTCCCTCAGGTTTTCACCCTGCAGATGCAAACATAGTTTCAGAGAAACTGCTATGTTTACATTGCAGGGTTAAGCCAGCCTCTAGTGGCTGTCTTCCGGACAGCCACTGGAGGCGCATCTGCGATGCTGGAGGCATATTATGCCTCCATCACGCAGAGCGTCCATAGGAAAACATTGAAAAATGCTTTCCTATTGACAGCTTGAATGCGCGCGCGGCACTTTCCGCGCATGCGAAATCGGCTCTGCTGACGTCGGCAGGGGAGGAAAAGTCACCAGCGCAGAGGGAGCCCGGCGCTGGAATAAGGTAAGCTGCTGAAGGGGTTTTAACCCTTTCAGCCCAGCGGGAGGGGGACCCGGAGGGTGGGGGCACCCTCAGGGCACTATAGTGTCAGGAAAACTGCTTAGTTTTCCTGACACTATAGTGATCCTTTAAGCATGTTTAGGTGAATGCAGCCAGCCCCTTGTTTTCGCATATCGCTAATTAGCCAGATATAAAACACTGCCTCTCTTTGAGGGCAGTGTCAGTTCATTGACTTTGGTTCCTGCTATTGTGTATCTTGATCCAGTGTTCTCCAGGCGGCTCCTGTTGGTTTACTCTGACTTCCCCTAACTTCAGCTTTCCATGACTACTCTTCTGCATGTCCTCTCCTGTTCTGTGACTTGGAGCTATATTCCTGCACAGACTCACAGCCTAGGTGGCTTCTTACCTGGTCACCTTGGTGTGTGTTTATTTGCAAGGGTGAGCGTATAACTCTGCACATCAGACTCCACATCAGGTAACATCCTGACAGGCACCTAGTGATAGACCAATCTTTGGTGGCATAGTAAGGAGCAGGACATCTACGTGCACTGGTGGCACAGCTCATTCCTACTAACTGTCTATCAACGACACTGAGAAAATAAGATAATCTCTAGTGCAGATCTCCTGTTCCTCTTTGTAGACCTGCAGGAACACAAACTCATGTCTCTCATCCCCCATACAATAAAGTGAATGGACTTTGAGTGAACATAGAATTAAATAAGAAAGTGAGTTCAAAAACGGCACTCATCACACTTGTAAACTTGGTCACATTTTAGCTTTAGAATGAACAGAACTTGTTGTTTGCTGTATATAAATCCCTTTGAAAATGAAATCTGGTAAAAGAGATGTTAATCCCATTTACACTGTGTTCTTGATTGCCCCTAGGCTTAGACTGCCCCCAGAACAGCACCTATACACTCTGTGGGAGGACCTGTGCCCCAACGTGTCAAGATCCAACTGCATCATCTCCATGTTCTAAACTCTGTGTGGAGCAATGTCAATGTGATCCAGGTTTCGTTCTGATCGGAGGACAGTGTTTATCAAAGGAAAACTGTGGTTGCTTTATAAATGGGCATTCATATGCCCCTAACCAGTCATTTTGGGGGGACGATACCTGTAGCCAAAAGTGTATTTGCAATGGACAAACCCAGAAAGTGGAGTGCAGTAAAACATCATGCAGAGTTGGCGAAGAATGTAATGTGAGAGAAGGACTCCAAGGCTGTTACCCCACCACTTTCGGAAAGTGTAGTACCGGTAGCAGTACCCATTACTTTACATACGATGGAGGTAAACATGATTTAACTGGCAACTGCAAGTACCAGCTCTCTGCCCTCTGTGACCACAGTCAAGGGTTAACTGATTTCCAGGTCAACATTCAGAATCAGAAAGTAGGAAACTTGAACATATCAGTCGTTGCAAAGGTTGAAATAGAAACTTATGGGACAAAGATTGAAATTAGCAGACAGAATGCCAATCAAGTCATGGTGAGAATCAATTTTGTACAATGAAATTATTACATTATTAACCCCTTAACCCCTTTGTTGTATAATCCTTCTCTCACCACCAATACTTCCAATTGGTATCCTTTTGAGAGAAATCCACTCTGCGTTGTGTTTTAATAGTGTATGTAATATCCCTGTGTCACCTCTTCCAAGAACTAACATATATCTTTATCCCCTTGTCCAGATAAATATATGACTAGCACTACTAAGGTATTCTACCCGATATTACAAATAAACAGCCAACACCATAGTTCTTACCAGAGAGAAATCTTTACTTAGAATCTGCCCAATTAAATATTACAGAAGAAGAATGTTACAGAGTTATAGTTAAAATACATTCATAACACTCATACATTCCATCTATCTAATAATATCTGCTACATTGTGTATGTGCTGTGAGATGTTGTGTGCAGCATGTGTGTCTTACCAAAACCTAATCTAATGTGATGTCAGTATCTTCTATTTTTAAAGGAATTGGTTCCCATGTTGTAAATAGCAAACTCCTCAGCTCAATTGATATGTAAAATGTGATTTACTTTCTCAAGGCCCAAAGTGTTATCTATCCTGTTATTTTATTTAAGTGTTAACTTTCCCAGCCATCCCTTTTCCTCTAACCTAAGGTGTGATTTCCTAGATAGAGACTCCTTTGAAGACCAGTTGATATGTAAAATGTGATCGGTGCCTTTCAGGTGCTGTATCTTTCCAACTATCTAAACAGAAACTCCCTTTGAAGATAATTCCTTACCTCCCATACACACAGACTTAATCAAGCACATATTAAACAGATATATATATAATATTTTCCCCAACACTCCCCCACTTGAATAAGATCTAATAAGGAGATTATTCACAAACAACCCCGCCACCCACTCTGATTTCTGTATATTAAAAAAAATCAAGGCAAGACATGAACCCACACATATATTTTATATCCCTAAAATGGATGTGAGCTCTAATTTTTCCTGCTTTGTATGGATTTTTTTTAGTTCTTTCCTCCAACAGCAATATAAAATGAATAGAGAGCAGATTAAAACAAATTGTAGACAAACAAATACTACAGAAGCAGTTCTTAATCCTGGGTGTGTGTGTAAGTATTATAGGGTATGCTCCACCAGGGCTCTTGAAAACTATTTGTTAAATCATTAAGGCTAGCTACATTTTCCTTCACCAGCTCTTGCAATTGCACAACCCTTCGATTATTTCTTTTAAATAATGTATCCAAATCTACATTAAGTGGTGGCATTTTCTTAAAAAGTGAGGGAGCCATTTTATTCCAATTTCCTAGATCTTCCTGTACCACGTCCATAGATCTTTGTGTGAGTTGGATATTGACTCTTATGACCTCCTTGCCCACTTTCATGGAGCCATAGGTAAGATTAACACACCATCCTGTTTGGGGTACCCTACATTGTATAGTTTGCTGCCACAGAACTGAAGATACTCCCAGTGCGCAGATCGTGGGACCCGGTCCGTGCACCACTCTTTTCCAACCATTTATGGGTTTGTGAAGGTGAACAGGGCAGCTCCCTGAGTTTTCCACCATGCACCCATCTGCCTGGACTAGTGGTTCAAGTACACAGGAACAAAGCCAAGCATTACCACGTCTGTCACAGCAACTGGGGTTGATAACTTTCCAGAACTGGTCTTCTTTTATTACTAAGCGAGTTTGTTGAAGGAATTGTTTTAAAACGTTAGTGTGATTAGCCACTTCCAACTCACCAAACATAGTCATCTTATAAACAGGTACAGGCTGTTCTGTCCAAACTGGAATGTCAATTATTCCAACTCTGCAGACCTTTAATTTTGGAAAGGACTACATTCTGACAATCTATGCCATATTCCCTAACCAGATCAAAGACTAGGGTAGAATTAATTATTCTGGGCCATTCCCCTCGTTTTATTTCTTGGAGGCCTAAATTTAGATGTTCGTCTAGTAAATTTCCAACTATACCACATACCATAGCTTTAGATACATTATTGTTATTAACTGATTCTCTGAGAGCATTCACAGATATATTAATCCACTGCAAATCTGCAGCAACTGTGTGAATGTTCTGTATCGTGACATCAGTTTCAGCTAGAGTGTTAAAATCCACTTGTCCCTCTTTTAAGCATAATTAGCTGCAACCCATTAACATAATTTTGTTCTCGTGAGTTAAGACCCTCTATGTCTGCCCTATTCCAAATTGATGTTCCCAAACTGAGTCCTGAGATTATATCAGTACCCAGATCCCTTTTTTTTCTCTCTCTCTAAACTTGAGCCCTTGTGTTGCATCCCAGAATAGATTAATATGTGCTTGAAATACATTTTATACCATTCTTTCATCATCTCTGGGCAACTCTCTGGTATATTAAATAATGAAAAATTTAACAATAATGGTAATGTTACATAAGATACATCAGTATATGCAACAGTTTGTGTTAGATGTAAGAAAAGGCCATGCTCTGGCCACAGGGTGGTAGTTGGACAGTCCTGAGAATTTATAATTCTTATGTTAATTGCTGGGTCAACTGTATTACGTAATCCAGTCTGATGGGGGCTGCATGTTACAACACCATCCTGGGAAAATGTAAAATTTCTCTCCAGCAGCATCTTTATCCTCACATCCTTTGTGGCATTGGCCCAAAATATACTGGTACTCTTATGTAAATCACTTCCTCCAGGATATTTCCAAACTGCAAATTCAGAGGGAAGGTTAGTTTTAGGCATTGAAATATTACATTGTACGACTATCCACCCCCCTATAGGCCCAACCACTGTAAGATTATCTTTACATGTAACATCAGGTGATTGTTCCTTTACTTTTAATGTTACTTTGATATTCTCTGAATCTTCTGAACTCCTTTTCTCCCTATGATAACCTTCTACTGGAGTACTCGGATGTACCATTTTATTATTATTCTTCATCATGACATTCCCTTTTCCTAAACTATACAGTATATACATAAAAACGATACACATAACCACCACATCACGACTGCTGTTTTCTTGCACTTCATATTCCTTATGTGGGCTGCTCTTCCAGGGATCCACTCCATCTCCTATTATCTGGAAAAGAGAACTAAGAGACTATGTTAACATTTACATTAACTTGGCATAAAGTTCTCATCTCCCACGTCTAACAAATACACATAAGGGCCAATTTTGTCAAGCACAATATATGGACCTTTCCATTTTGGTTTTGGAAATGGATGGTAGGGGGAAAAAATTTGCAACATTACTCTGTTTCCAATCTGAAGCTCGGTTATATCCCCTTTTTTTAAAAAAAACAACGACAAACCATCAAAGATGTTTGTCAGCATGCAAGAAAACTGACAACGGTCTGTTGCCATACGAAGATAAAAATTAAAAATCAGCTTAAGGCTATTTTTATTGGTAACCATAAATAGAAACAAAATAAAAACAAACATACGTACAGATGTAGAGAAAAGAAAACCCAAAATATTATGGGAGTTATTAATTGGTGGGGACCCTCAATTGCTCAGTCTTTCCCTCCTCTCTCATCTGTTCCCTAAGTGCTTTTACTTCTGCTTCCAATCTCTCAGTCTGTCTCTTTAGGTCCCAGTATTCGCTAGTCCCTTCTTTATTCCTCCAATTATCCCAATTTCGTCTATTGGTCTGATCATCCCATCTATGGTTCCTTCTCCAATTATTCTCCCAATAACTGTTCCTGTTGTTTCTCCGTTTTTCTCCCCAACTGCGATTTTTCCAGTTATTATCTCTCCATTTTAGCCTCTCCCAGTTATTATTATTATTCCATTTATTGTTGATTACCTGAGGCTTCTCCAATCTATGTCTCCAATTATCTCCCATTACATTGCTCCCTTTAGCACTATCCCTATTCCTATGGTCCCTCTGTGGATCTATCTGTCTTTTCTCACTACCAGAATCATTCTCACCTCTAAAATTTCCCATATGCTGAAATCTATTTCCCCTGAATGGTTTCTGAGGATACATGGCAGGTCTGTCTCTCCTCTCTACTCTGAAAATCCTGGCAGCATCTACAGCAAAACTCTCATTTTTAACCTTTCTTCGCCACAAATTATCAGCTCTTAACAGTAAATCACACATTTTTGATGGGTTTGGGGTTACAGATAATATCTCATCCTTAATATCTTCCTCTAATGCATCCAAAAACATTGATCTATGCACCATCCCTCCCTGTTCAAAACCAGGATTACTGACACCAAACTGTTCCATCACTGTGGAGATTCTAGCTGACAATTCATACGGAGACTCTTGTTTCAGCTGTTTAATTTTTCCAGACAATGACACATTTGATGTAACTCCATAAAGTGCTCTCAAGATCTCTTTCAACATATCCCTAGTTCTACGCTGCTGACCACATGTCTGTACAATCCTGACCCACAATCCATTTCCAACAACTCTCTGCAGCACTCTCTCCATATCACTAGTTGTCAAACTATACATCTCTTTCACTCTTTGAATTCCACAAAACCATTGCAAAAAGCGATTGATATCCTGCTGAGGGACCTGCCCTATTTCTCTAACTATGGCATCCATTTCTTGTGGCTTTAACTGCTTAGTAACCAGCTGAATCTCTCCAGAATTATCAGGATTCAACACTGTGGTTGTTGTAGTTGGAGCAGCAGGGAGATTTGTCACTGACTTTTGTTTCAAATCCTCCAATGGATAAATAGGTTTGTATCCTGTATCTCCAATCCTTGGGTTAGCAATAGACCCTGGAATTTCAGATACAGGAGACCTACTCAAAGGTGCCATGCTTTCTGCCATTTTATTAAAAGCCATATTAGTAGCATGTCTACATTCATCCAATTCTTTTTGCATCTCCAAAATTTTCTCATTCAGCCTCTCATTCTCCACTGTAAGCTCCTCACACATTTTGGCCTTTTCAATCAAAGCTTCACCAGTTGTAACTGCATGCACTCTTAGATCTACAATCTTATTATTCAATTTCTCAGATTTCATGTTAATTACTGAGTTAAGCTCTGCCATTTCACCCTCCTTTATTTTTACAATTCCCTCTAATTTTAAACAACATGATAGTAATGCTTGCATAATACATCCTTTTCTTTTTTTATCAGAAACATTTTTATCAAATAACACTTCTCCTAAAAACTCCTGCATCTTTTCCCATGACTGTTTACAGTCCTGAGAGATTTCATAAGGACCACCATGTCTCTTAATATAATTCATAAGCCATTGTTTAACATTTTCTGAACAAGCCATTTTTGCATCTACCTTATTACATGCCATATTAAAAATATACACTGCAGCAATAGAATAAATAGCAAATATACTCACCAAGCTTTATGCAGACACTGGAATCCTCTTCTGGCTGACAGTCACAGAACCAAATACGTTGATGTTAAAACTTGGATCCTAGGCAGATTCTGAAGAAAGAAATCTTCCGGCCACGGTCACGGCACCAATTATGTTGTATAATCCTTCTCTCACCACCAATACTTCCAATTGGTATCCTTTTGAGAGAAATCCACTCTGCGTTGTGTTTTAATAGTGTATGTAATATCCCTGTGTCACCTCTTCCAAGAACTAACATATATCTTTATCCCCTTGTCCAGATAAATATATGACTAGCACTACTAAGGTATTCTACCCGATATTACAAATAAACAGCCAACACCATAGTTCTTACCAGAGAGAAATCTTTACTTAGAATCTGCCCAATTAAATATTACAGAAGAAGAATGTTACAGAGTTATAGTTAAAATACATTCATAACACTCATACATTCCATCTATCTAATAATATCTGCTACATTGTGTATGTGCTGTGAGATGTTGTGTGCAGCATGTGTGTCTTACCAAAACCTAATCTAATGTGATGTCAGTATCTTCTATTTTTAAAGGAATTGGTTCCCATGTTGTAAATAGCAAACTCCTCAGCTCAATTGATATGTAAAATGTGATTTACTTTCTCAAGGCCCAAAGTGTTATCTATCCTGTTATTTTATTTAAGTGTTAACTTTCCCAGCCATCCCTTTTCCTCTAACCTAAGGTGTGATTTCCTAGATAGAGACTCCTTTGAAGACCAGTTGATATGTAAAATGTGATCGGTGCCTTTCAGGTGCTGTATCTTTCCAACTATCTAAACAGAAACTCCCTTTGAAGATAATTCCTTACCTCCCATACACACAGACTTAATCAAGCACATATTAAACAGATATATATATAATATTTTCCCCAACACCCTTAAGGACTGGACTGTTTTTGCTATGTTGTACATTTGCGACCAGGCATCTTTTTCCACTTTTGTGGTGTTTGTGTTTAGCTGTAATTTTCCGCTCTCTCATTTACTGTTCCCATACAAATTATATATTGTTTTTTTCAGGACAAAATGGGCTTTCTTTACATACCATTAGTTATATAATCTCATGTAATTTAATTTAAAAAAAATGAAAAAATATGATGAAAAATTGAAAAAAATACATGTTTTTTGACTTTTATGTGAAAAATCTTTTACTCATCTACAAAAGCGAATGAAAAAAACTGCTAAATAGATTCAAAATTTTGTCCTGAGTTTAAAAATACCCAGTGTTTACGTGCTTTTTTCTATTTTTTTGCATGTTATAGGGCTATAAGTACAAGTAGGATATTGCGGTTTCAAAACATACATTTTTAAAATGTATCAATAGTGACATTGTAACATTATTATCTGTCATAAATCGCTGAATAACACCCAACATGTACATATTTTTTTTAAAGTAGACAACACAGGGTATTCAATATGGGGTATGTCCAGACTTTTTTAGTAGCCACTTAGTCGCAAACACTGGCCAAAGTTAGCGTTCATATTTGTTCGTGTGTGAAAAAAGTAAAAAACTAAATTGAACGCTAATTTTGGCCAGTGTTTGTGACTAAGTGGCTACTAAAAAAGACTGGACATACCCCATTTGCAATACCTTGGGTTGTCTTCTTTTGCAAATGGTATGCCATCATGGGGGTAATTCTCATTCCTGGGCTACCATACGCTCTCAAAGGCAACGTAACCAACCTGGCCATTTTCAATGTAAAAATATTTGACCCATATATTTGACCATGTAACTTTCAAAAACGCTATAAAACCTGTACATGGGGGGTCCTGTTATACTCAGGAGACTTTGCTGAACACAAATATTAGTGTTTCAAAACTGGAAAATGTATCACAACAATTATATCATCAGTAAACGTGCTGTTTGTGTGTGAAAAATGCAAAAAAAGTCACTTTCACTGACAATATCATCGCTGTGATATGTTTTACTGTTTTGAATCACTAATATTTGTGTTCAGCAAAGTCTCCCGAGTAAAACAGTACCCCCATGTATAGGTTTTAGGGTGTCGTAGAACGTTACAGGGTAAAATACAGTGCTAGCAAATTAAATTCTCTGGACTTTCGGCCTGGGTTGGCAGGCAGGTCCCTTAAATTGCAATCAATAAAATAACTTAATTATGTTAAAATATTACATAAATACGCACGTAGAATTTAAATATATATGCATATTTATATCTTTGAAGTCTACGTGTATATTTATATAATTATTTATGTAATTTTGTATATGGACATATGAATAGTTCGTATTCTTTTTATTTATTTATATATACATAGATATATATACAATTTCATTCTAAGTGTATTTTGATATAAATATATATATATATTAATATCAAAATACAGTTAGAATAACATTTCGTATAGATATATAAATTTTTTTTTTAATTTTTATTATTATTTTTACATGTTTAATTTAATTTAAATTACTTATTATTTGTATTTTATAATAATATATATAAAATATATATAGTTATTATATATATATTATATATATACGTGTGTAATTTAATTATAAGTGTATTTTTATATTAATATATGTACATATTAATATAAAAATACACTTAGCATGACATTATATATATGATATATAGACATATATTATATAGGTATAATATATGTCTATATATCATATATATATACACATATATAATAATATTTTTTTTTTATTAACATTAACTTTATTTTATTTTTAGGATTTTACACTAGCAGGGAGACTGCCTGTCAGCACAGACAGTCCCCCTGCAGGCAGACACATGGACACCTATTGTGACCATGTGGTCGCCCTGTTGGGCGATCACATGGCCCCAGGGGTCCTAATCCGCCATGGGGAGACTGTCTGGGCTGCAAGCAGTCTCCCCACAACGGGAGCACCGCCGATCGCCGCTGGGAGAACGACGGCGATCGGGTAAGTACCTTTTAAATTTAGGACGGTTCAGGACCGTCGTCGGTCGGCAAGGGAAAATGCCGATGACGGTCCTGAACCGTCTAGTGTCCTCAAGGGGTTAAGGACTGAGCCAAATGTACATGTTGTGAACAAGACAAAACATAAACAAAAACTTGGAATTGCACTATATGCCTATTCGGGCGTAATTCGCCTCTTTCATATTATGTGCACCCACACTTATTATATATCATTTTATTCAGGGGAAACAGGTATTTTATTTAACATCAAATATTTAGGTATAAAACATAATTTAATATGAATAAAATATAAAAAAATGGGAGAAAATAAGAATTTTTTTTTTTTTTTTTTTTTGAATTCTTTATTTTTGTCGTGCATGGTTTGACAAAATGATGTACGTAGCCACAACAGCAAACATAATCACAGTAAGTTCACAGGTTTATACATATGTGGCATTGAGGTAAGAGCACATATTTTTTTTTTTTGAAACTTTGTTAAACATAGCATGAATCGTCTTGGCATTTGCTAATTAGGTATATGTTAATAGTAGGAAAGACAATATATAACGGTGTGGGTTCTCGCTTGTATAGACAGTTAAACATAGTATTATTCGTCGTGGCGTTTGCTAAATAGGTATATGTTACTATTAGGAAAGACAATATATAACGGCGTATGTTCCCGCTTGTATAGATAGTTAAACATAGCATTATTCGTCTTGGCGTTTACTAAATAGGTACATGTGAATATTAGGAAAGACAATATATAACGGTGTAGGTTCTGGCTTGTATAGATAGTTAAACATGGCATTATTCATCTTGGCGTTTGCTAAATAGGTACATGTTTATATTAGGAAAGACAATATATAACGGTGTAGGTTCTCGCTTGTACAGATAGTAGGAAGGACCTGTCATAAGGTCGAAAACAGAGGAGTGACAAAGGGGGAAAACATGGCATGCATCTGCATCCTAGCGTCAAACAGTTAATGAGTTAATTGTTATGAGGCTGACCTATACGATGTCACATATCTAATGTAGTGTTTGGGCATGTGGCACTATATGTAACTGCAGGTTAAGCTAGGTCTAGATAGGACTTTTTATACAAAACAAGATTGTAACATCCTCTGATCAAAAGGGTTCTTGCATTCCAACCATGGGCGGCCTGGGGTAGAGCCAAACATTATTTAAGGCAAAACCGCTGGGAACAAATGTAGTCACAAAAGTCCTGAGGAGCACAGATTAGTGCTGATAGTAGTCTCCCTTATATGCACTGGGCATCAGAGTCTGGGTGCTTCGCTGATATGCTAGCATGAAACTGTCCAGGCTAAGAATACCTGTGGGGGGCAGCGTGTTGGGTGCTTCAGCCGATGCCTATTGCCGGTAAGAGCTGGGCTTTTTCATTCTGGGTCTCTCCCTTGTCGCCCCTTAGCTTGCTAACGTTGTGTCGGTAGTCGGCTCCGGCGGTGTTTAGTGGCGCCATCTGCACAGTCGCTCGGGTCGTCTTGATCTGTGCATGGGGTCGGTGTAAGCTGTGCTGTACGCCATGATTTTGATCAGGTGACTGGCCTGTTTGCAGCGGTGGTGTCCGTTGCGGGTAGGGGGTTGCGCCCGATAGGCTTTCCGCCATTTTCCGTCTCTGGGCCCGCTTGTACCTGCGCAATCGGGCGGCCATTTTGGAGCCTCGTGGCGTCTGCTTATAGTAGCTCCGTCGTGCTGCGGGCCGTATCCACGAGGTCACCATTCTCTCGGCTTGACGATAGGTAGCTCCCCTCTTCTGCAGGGCATACCTGAATTTTGCGCAGAGGTGGTCAAATGTCTCCAAAGGTGACATGGGTTGCTGGGTACGTGTGCTCTGCCTTCCCTGTTTGCGCCGGGCTGCCATTGTGGGTTTGCTCTGTGGGACAGTTTCCCCGTTTTGGCTTGTGTCTGGGTTGCCTGCTTGCTGCCATTGTGGACCGGGATATCCCCCGCCGGTCCAAAGGGGGGGGGGGGTTGGTTGCAGAGAAGTCGCTTTGTGGCTTTTGCTTCGGAGAGAGCGCCCGTCTCTCCCCGGTTTCAGCCTCAGTAGGCCGCATTTGTGTATCTGCATTCCCAGCCTCTACGGGTCCCAGAGTGGTATCACTGGATTCCGGGGGGCACCCCCTACGTGGGTGGCGCACCCCTGAGTGGCTTTGGGTGAAATGGTCGGCGTTTTTACCCCGGGTTGTGCCCGCTCGGCAGGAGCCCATTTCAGCTGCGTCCGCACGGCTCGGCGGTCAAGCTCCGCCCCCCTGAGAAAATAAGAATTTAAAAGAAATGTTTAGTTCTACGTGACATTCTAACTGTGAATGTCATAATACTGTTTGCTTTTACTGCAATAAAATACACATATTTGTATTCAGCGATGTCTCACATGTAACACAGTACCCCCTATGTACAGGTTTTATGGTGTTTTGGGAAGTTACAGGGTCAAATATAGAATGTTACATTTTTCAGTTTTTTTCACATTGAAATTCCCCAGATTGGTTACATTGCCTTTGAGACCATATGGTAGCCCAGGAATGAGAATTACCCCCATGATGGCATACCATTTGCAAAAGAAGATAACCCAAGGTATTGCAAATGGGGTATGGTCAGTCTTCTTTAGTAGCCACTTGGTCACAAACATTGGCCAAAGTTAGTGTTAATATTTGTTTGTGTGTGAAAAATGAAAACAACTAATTTAAACGCCAATTTTGGTGAGTGTTTGTGACTATGTGGCTACTAAAAAAGACTGGACATACCCCATTTGCAATACCTTGGGTTGTCTACTTTTGCAAATGGTATGCCATCATGGGGGTAATTCTCATTCCTGGGCTACCATACGGTCTTAAAGGCAACGTAACCAATCTGGCGAATTTCAATGTGAAAAAACTGAAACGCAAGCCTTTCATTTGACTCTGTAACTTTTGAAACCACCATAAAACCTGTACATGAGGGGTACTGTTATACTCAGGAGACTTCGCTGAACACAAATATTAATGTTTCAAAACAGTAACACGTATCACAACAATTATATCGTCCGTGTAAGTGCCATGTGCATGTAAAAAATGTAAAAAATCACTTTCACTGATGATATCATCGTTGTAATACATTTGTGTTTAATTATTTGTGTTCAGCAAAGTCTTCCGAGTAAAACAGTACCCCCCATGTACAGGTTTTCTGGTGTCTTGGAAAGTTACAGGGTTAAATATAGTGCTAGCAAATTACATTTCCTGGACTTTAGGCCTGGGTTGTCAGGCAGGTGCCGCATATTGTAATAAAAAAAACCTAATTATGTAAAATTATTACATAAATATATACGTAGAATTATTATTATTATATATATAAGTGTGTTTGTGTGTATATATGTAAATATATGTATATATATATATGTTTAAATATATGTATAGAATTTTTTTTAATTATTTTTATTTGTATGTTTATTTGTATGTATGTTTATGTAGGTGTATATATACATAGTGATATATATGTATATACTTATGTATTTAGATATATATATATATATATACATATTATTTTGTTCTGAGTGTATTTTTATATCAATATATATATATATATATGTATATTAATTTTAAAATACAGTTAGAACAAGACTCACACTGGACTTGCAGAGGAGCTGACGGGACCGGCGTGGAGGAGGAGGGAGCTGCAGGAGCTGCAGGAGCTGCAGGCGAGGTAAATAAACTCTTTGCCAGCCCCCTCCACTGAACTGCCAATGCCACTGGACCACCAGGGAGCGAGAGTCCCCCTCCCTGACATGTATCAAGCAGGGAGGGGGGACGAAAAAAAATAAAAATTATAATAAAATAATAATAAAATAATATAAAAAATAATAATAATACAAAAAATAATATAAGAAAAAAAAATTAAAATAATTAAAAAAATAATAATAAAAATGCCCACCCCCCACCAAGGCTCTGCAACACATACACAAACACACACTGGATCACACACACACTGCACTCATATACACACACTGCACTCATACACACACACTGCACTCATACACACACACTGCACTCATACACACACACTGCACTCATACACACACACTGCATTCATACACACACACTGCATGCACACACACACACTGCACTCATACACACACACACTGCACTCATACACACACACACTGCACTCATACACACACACACTGCACTCATACACACACACACTGCATTCATACACACACACTGCATGCACACACACTGCACTCATACACACACACTGCACTCATACACACACACTGCACTCATACACACACTGCACTCATACACACACACACTGCACTCATACACACACTGCACTCATACACACACTGCACTCATACACACACTGCACTCATTCACACACACTGCACTCATTCACACACACTGCATTCATTCACACACACTGCATTCATACACACACACTGCATTCATACACACACACACACACTGCATTCATTATATACACACACTGTAAATAAATATTCAATTAATATAATTTTTTTAGGATATAATTTTATTTAGAAATTTACCAGTAGCTGCTGCATTTCCCACCCTAGTCTTATACTCGAGTCAATACGTTTTCCCAGTTTTTTGGGGTAAAATTAGGGGCCTCGGCTTATATTTGGGTCGGCTTATACTCGAGTATATGCAGTATATACTGAAAAGTTAAAAACTAGAAGTAATAATAGTAAAGATAAATATAAATAAAAAAAAGTCCAACAAAAAAATGCAAACATAATTGAATACCACTGGTATGGAAACAGACACATCTTGATAGGGATAGATGGCGTTCTGGGACACTTGTGGCTCGAAATCCAAGCGTACATATGTAGAGAGAACAAAAAAAAGGATCCAATGGCACAGTATGTGGCGGACCACCTGGCACCCCCGACTGGGTACCTCAACCAATCGTGCTTCCTAGTAGTTGCCAAGTACCATAAGCACAGTACCGGACACCATAAGCACTGTAGCCCCCTTAGCAGCCACAGCTTAGCTGGGGTCTTGTTGTCGCTTCCCATCCTGCACCAACACCTGTATCCAGCTCCCAGTAGGAAGTAGGAAGACCAAGAGAGTCCAAGATAGTATCGCAGTATAGGCAGTAAAAGAGCAAGTATAGCTGTCCCCCTCCTTGCTGGGAAGTAATCTAATGTATTCAGGGCCACACATGGCCTTTTATGCAAACCTCATGCAATGGATTCCCTCCCCCCTCTACCTGAGAGATAATTGAGTCAGGAACTGTACAAACTTAGTTATCTTCAGGCACAGAAAACACACATTTTACAGACTCCCCAAAAGTACCCCCAAAACACATGAAAACCCCACAAAAGTCACATCCCCTGATAGCCCTGATCTGGGTGATAAACATATCCAAAAGTCACCCAGATCGGTTTGGGTTTTCCATTGAAGTCATAATTTGACCGACCGCACATGAGGCTCCTGCCCAAAATAGTTCCAGGGAAAAAGTGGTAGGGGTCGGTCAAGTTTGGTAGTTTAAAAACAAACAAACTACCGAACGTAGTCAATAGTCATAACGTGGAGCTTGTTCCCCTTATCCAGACCAACGATTTCACCGAACAGTGCCCTTCCACGATGTACCGAACGCAGGCGATTATGGAAATTTGGGAGTTTGAGTGACCGATTTCAGTTTCATGCGCTCGGCGACCAAACACCGCTGCCTGCGTTTGCGGGAACAAGATGGCCGCCACAACTTGTTAGGCCATACGAACGTCGGCCACCCAGACGAACACTTAGAACACTGCGGACAGAATTGTTACAAGGTGCTCATAGGGGTTAACAAGGTGGTCCTTAGTTCAGGAGTTGGTCCAGTTTCCGAACCAATAGGAAAATCCCATGAACCAAATCTTTTCACATGGCTTTTACAGGGCCTATAGTCTTTCGGCAGGAGGCAACCCGCAGGCTCCTCCAGGAGCCTGTGGCGAGGTTACGTTGCCACACACTATATTCCAAATTTTGAGAACTGTGCAAATAATAAATAGATCCTACTCACATTTACCTGAGCTAAGTAGAGCGTAGAGTGGTATTATTCCCATGTCTAGGATATATGGGTAGGTGGAAAACAGAAATAAAGGGATAAAATGGTGCTCTCTGTATGTCTGAAATCTAGGAGTAGTAAAATATAAGTATTGTATTCACATTTGGACAAGCAGACTCATTGCTCGATGTATAGGGCGCAGGTGGATGCATGATCTCTACCCTGGATTCTTGGTGAGATTCTCACTGGAATCAATGGTCAGGATGCCGGGCAGTAGATAAAAAGTGTAAAATAAATAAGTATGCCACAAGAATAATATAAAAATAGCCAATGGTCATTTATTAATAAAATAAGTAAAAAAATATTATAAAATGCATTTCATCTTTTAATAGGCTTTATCAAGTAGATAAATTATTTTACACTCTTACAGTCTTGCAGCCAATAGGAACTTGGCAGTCACTACCTTTTGGGACATATCGAGGGAGAAAGTCCAGAGCACAAAAGGCAGCTTTGTACCGTCATTTTCTTTCCGTTTGGGACCAGGGCTCTTTTTACATTTCTGCTGTGTTTGTGTTTAGCTGTAGTTTTCCTCTTACTCGTTTACTGTACCTACACATATTAAATACTGTTTTTCTTGCCATTAAATGGACGTTCTAAAGACACCATTATTTTCATCATATTATATAATTTACTATAAAAAATATTATAAAATATGATGGAACAAGTGTAAAAAACACAGTTTTTCTAACTTTGACTCCCAAAATCTACAACCGCAACAAAACACCCAATGTTAACATGTACTTGTTTTGTTTTTGGAAAGTTATAGGGCAATAAGTACAAGAAGCACTGCTATTTACAAACCATTTTTTTTTCAAAATTAAGTTACAAAAAAAAATAATAACCCTCCACATGTATATATATTTTTTAGAAAGAGACCACCTAATACCACCTATGGTAAACTTGGGGTATTTTGACTCTTTTCATGCAACCATTTTACCACAAATCTATGCCAAATATAAAAATAATAATAATAATTGGTGATTCTTTTGATACACATAGCCCTTTAAGAATACATGTACTGAGAACTTTATGGGTTACTGCCAAAGAACACCCCAATATGTGTTCAGCAACATCTCCTGAGTACAGTGATGCCACCCATGTATAGGTGTGTCGGGTTCTCTGGGGGCTAAAATACCTTATTTGGAGGGTGCGCATTCCAGTTTTACAACATGGAATTTTCACAGATCATCATCATGCACCCATGTCCCATTTGGGACATTTTTGAAGCCGGCCAATGTAATTTACCTCCATCAAACCATATATTTTTGAAAAGTAGACACCCCAAATGGTGGTATTTTAACACTTTCCCTGCACCAATTCTACCAGCAGTCTTTGTCAAACTTGTGGGTATTTATTTTTTTGTGTTATTTTTCACTCACATTGTACTTTAGGCATGGATTCTCAGTTCCTGTTAAGGCCCCAGGGAGAGTGTGCAGCTTAGCGGACAGGGGCACATGTATGAGTGTTGGAAGGATGATGCATGATTAGCTATGTGCTATGTGTGGGAGTGTGAGATGTGAGGAAGTGGGTGGTGACAGATTAGACTGACCTCAGTGCCACTTAGGAGCCGGGCCAGCAACAAGTTTTCCTGCCTCTCCTGTTGCTGGGCTTGCTGGATTTTCTGCCTGGGGGTCCTGGGTGCTGGATCCTGGTTGTTACAGCCATCCTGTGTACCCTCAGGGCTGTTACTAGTGCTGCTGCAGACGGTGGCTCCCTCTGTGTCTCCCTCCAAGGCACCATCCATGGGCACCCTTCATGGCTCCGGCTCGGCTGAGCCCCAACTCTCCTCCTCTGGCCCAGTACATGATCTGCAGCAACAGGGCCGCATGCTCCCGGTCCTTCCGCCGCCCCTGCTATCCGGGCGGCGGCATCTGATGTGGACCGTGCCCCCCCACCCGGATGTAGGGGGCGGAAGCACGGCAATCGACCCGGGCAGTGCATGGGATGCCGCCTGGGGTCCTCCCCTCTCGGTCGGCAGTGGTGAATAAGCCCCCTGCGGGGCACGCGGGGTGGCTCTCAGCCGCTGCCGCCGGGTGGGGATGGTTTCTGGATCCCCCTCATGGCCTCCTTGTCCCGGCCTTCCCCTCCATTTTGCCGCGGGTGGTGCGGCCCCTCACCCCCCTTTTCCTTCCCGTGGTTCTCCCCTCATTAATTATTGAGTCCCCCTCTGTATTATTGTCCCCCTCCTGTTTTATTGTACCCCTCTGTTTATTGTCCCCCTTCTGTTTTATTGTGTCCCCCTCCATTATTTGTCTCCCCCCCTTCTTTTGCTTCCCCCCCCCCTTGCAAGCAGGCCTGCTTTGCCCTGTCCCTCCCCCTCTCCTTACCTGTCTCGGCAGCCTCCTGTCCTGGAGCGTCGGCTCTTCATCTCTCCACTGCTGCTTCAGGCTTTGGGTGCAGTTGCCGGATCCGTCCAGCGGGTGGTGTCTGAAGCTCCAGTTGCCATGGGAACTGCGCTGCAGGTGATGGACTCCTCTTTTCAAGCTGCTGTCTCTACTATGGTGCTTCCAGCAGTTCCTGGGGTGCCGTCAGGTGAGTCATGTCTTCTTGCTGTTGGGTTTATAAAAAAAAAAGTGAAACGGTCAGTCGCGTTTAGCGTAGTACCCTCCTGGCGCGACGGTGCATTCCCCGGTGTGTGGGGGGCAGTGTGCTCGGTCCTCAGCGCGGCAATTGGGGGGGAGTTGGGCCTCTTCCTCATTGGGGGCTGTGCCCCCCTCTCCCCTGCGCAGTCGTGCAAGATAACCAACTTTGGCCCTTGGGGGTGATGCTCTTCCCTTGGGTCACAGAGAGGGGTGAGACTCGGACGACAATACTGTAAAGTTCCGTTATGGGACATGCCTAAGACATTGGGGAATTGGGTTTGGGGTTCGCTATTTTTAAAAGCGTGGTTGGGGAGAGGGCTCCCCAGCACGGTGCGGCGCTGTTTTGTTACCAGGACACCACTTGGAATGCGTGTCATACTGATGGTGGCCTGGGTTGGTGGCGCTATGAAGAACATTTTCTTCAGCGCCTTGTGGTTTGGCCCTCTGTAGCATGGGATCAGATATACATTGGCCCCTGGCTCTCCATCGTAACCTGGCCAGCGGTGCATGAAGGGGCTTTGTCCTCCTTTCGTGGGGGGGTGGCTCCGCCCTATTGGCCTCGCAGCAACGGCCAGGTTGTTGCAGGAAGTTTAATGTCAGCCGATGTAAGTGGGGCGGGTCGTGCTGCTTTAAGCTCGAATGCTCCCATCGTGGTGGGGGCTAACTCTGCCTCCGGATGTATTAAGTTACTGAACGGTAGTGGATGCATGAAATAGCCTTCCAGCTGAAGTGGTAGAGGATAACACAGTGAAGGGGTTTAAACATGCGTGGGATATGCATAAGGCTGTCCTACATATAAGATATGGCCAGGGACTAATGACGGTAGTTAGAAAATTGGGCAGACTGAACGGGCCGAATGGTCCTTATCTGCCGTCATATTCTGTTTATGTTTCTAAGTCGGTGCTCGACTTCCCGCAGATGGTGCTGGATAAGCTCCTGCAGGAGGTGGCTTTGGGGCAAATCGCGGGGTCAGTTGAGGCCCAGTCGCTCCCCAAGTTGTGGGTCCCCCTTGGGCCTGGTGCCCAAGTAGGAGTCGGGGGAGTTTCAGCTGATTCATCGTTTGCCCTACCCTCAAGGGGTTTCGGTGAAAGATGTCAGTGTCGGGCGCCCTAGGCATCCTTGGATGCTGTGGTGCGCATGGTTGGGGCAGTGGGCCCTGGGGCTTTGCTGGCAAAGGCCGACGTCGAAGCTGCGTTTCGCTTGTTGCGGGTTCATATGGACTGTCATCACCTCCTGGGTGGTGGGTTTGTGGATGGTATTATGTGGATACTTGCTTCCCGATGGGTTGTTCATATCCTGCTTTTACGTTAAGTGCTTCAGCGCTTTCCTGGAGTGGGTGGTGCGGCAGGAGGCAAGGATTGTCTCGTTGCTGCGTTACTTGATGGTTTTTGTGTGTGGGCGTTCGCTGACTTGTCGACTCTTGCTCAACTCGGCGGAGCGAGTTTTTCAGGTGCTTTAGGGTCCGCTTAGAGCATGATAAGACAGTGGGGCCCAGTGACCTGCCTTAGCTTCTTGGGTGTCAAAATTGACTCGGTGGCCATGGAGTTCTGGCTGCTGCGGGATAAGGTTGAGGGGATGTAACGATGGCCAGGGGTCTGAGGAGGATGCAGACATGCCAGCTGCAGTCCCTGTTAGGGAGGTTGACCTTCAACTGCTGGATCATGCCCATGGGGCAATTGCCCCGCAGGCACCTAGTGGCCGCGGCATTTTATCCGGCTCACGAGGCGATTGCGGGTTGACCTGGAGGTATGGGATTCCTTCCTGACCATGTATATTGGAAGGTCATCTTGGCAGGTGCCAGAGGTGTCCAGTTCAGACTTGCCCCTCTATCCAGACGCGGCTGGCTCTGTCTGGGGGGGCGATTCTGGGATCGCGCTGGTGTGCTGACATGGTCGGCGGCGTGGTCCACCTCTGGCTTGACCAGGAATCTTGCCTTCCTGGAGCTTTCCCATTGTGGTGGCATTGAATTTGTGGGGTCGGGAGCTACAGGACCGTCGGGTCGTTATTCACTGTGCCAACCTCGGGGTTGTCCAGGCGATTAGCCAGCTCTCGGCCCCCTTTCTCTTCGGTACTTCTCCTGCTCCAGTGCCTGGTGCTCCGGTGCCTTGGTCTTAATGTGTCGTGTAGGCCCAGTTACTCTTGGGCAAAAGTACTCCAGGGTAGGGGTGGAATGGCAGGCGCAGGAGTCAATGGTGGGTGTATTTGCGGGTTCGCCTGCTCGATACAAGGTCTGTTGTGACTGCTGGAGCGTTGGGTTTCGGCGGCTATGTCGCCCTCCAGGGTGTCCTCGCGCGTGTCCATTTTAGTTTTCTGGTTCAGTCCCAAGGCTGGGTGGATGTCACCACAGAGTTTCTGGTATGGCAGGCGGTGCAGGGCCTGTGCAGGGTATTTTTGTGGATCCAAAGAGGCCGGTTTGGGGGCCCTATGGGCACAATTGTGCCAGGTGCTCCCAGAGGTATGCCTCGCCGTTTCTTCCTTTCTTTGGGGCCATGAGGATTGGGGTATTGGTGAGTCTGAACTGGTCACCTAAACCGTTGATTCTACTAAGAGACTCTTTATTGATTCAGTGTCTGCAATTTACTATCGTTTACTCCTTAAAGCTACAGTGCCTGTAATTGTGGACTTCAGTTATCATTTACTACTTAAAGCTACAGTGCCTGTAATTGTGGACTTCAGTTATCATTTACTACTTAAAGCTACAGTGCCTGTAACTGTGGACTTCAGTTATAATTTACTACTTAAAGCTACAGTGCCTGTAATTGTGGACTTCAGTTATCGTTTACTACTTAAAGCTACAGTACCTGTAAATTGGAATTAAAGTCTTTACCTTTTACTTTCTTTAATAAATATTCAAACTATACGAAATCTGCAGTTGTGTTCCTTCATAACAAATGTTTAGACGTGACAGAGGGGAACTTCCTCTCCCATTTTCAATTTGTTTGGCGGTCATTCCTTTCGCATTTGCGCTGCGACTGAGGCCTCTCGGCTGGGTATGCCGAATTGGCATGTGCGGAGGATAGGAAGATGGGACCCGGAAGTGGTCTAGCTCTCTCTTGCTTGCGGGGGGGAGGGGTGTCATTGGGACTTGGTGGACATAGGGAAGCGGGACTTATCCCAGATCCTTATGTCATTTCCGTTTTTTTTTGCATAGTGTGGTTGGAGGTTGTGGCGAGGAACTATTGGCGGCAAGCACACAGCCAGAGTGAGTTTGAGTGCTGCTGCGAAGGGTTCAACCGTTGGGTTTCATGGTTCGTTATAGGCGTTTGGGGATACCCATTTTCATAGGGTTTTGAGGAGGAGGCGGCAGATTTGTTGCTGCCGGATGGAGTTCAATCAAGAGACGGTGGAACAGGCCATGGTTGGTTTGTTTAGGGTCCCCCACTGATTTTAGGCTTCAAACAGCGGGGTTGTGGCGGGGCTGTGTCCTTGCCAAATAAGGGATGGTCTGGTAGATTAGATGAAAAAGGATCTCATCCTCCCCCTGTCTCTTATGGTGAACCTGGAGGAGGTACCAGGTTGGACGTGTCCCCACTGGGTTGTAAGTTGACCGGTGGGGAGCATTATGGTTGGGCCCCACCGACCAGAAAACCGACTGGTGGGGAGCCCTGAAAAGGAAGATTTTTTTACTATGCCTTGGGGGGGGGGGGGGGAGGTGAGAGCCTTGGGGAAGTTAGATTGGCAAGGACGGTTTCTTCGGGTACTGTATGACTATATGCAAATTGTTTATGTTAATTTATGATATTTATTATTTCGTTATACGTTAAAGGAGTTATACAGTATTTGGTTGTGTTAATAAATGCTGTGGCCTGTTTTCTCTAAGAAGTTGTCTGTCGTTATTTGAAGGGGGTAAGTTATGGTTTTATGGGGGATGAAGGGAATGCTATCCAATGCCCACTACGTACATACATGTGTTACTGACAAAACACCCCAATATGTGTTCAGCAACATCTTCTGAATACAACAGTGGCCCCAATGTACAGGTTTTATGAGTTTTTGCAAACTTACAGGGGTCAATTGTAGGGCTTTCCACTTTTCCATGTTTGCACATTGAAATTTGCCAGATTGGTCTGTGTTGCCTTTTGAGACCATATGGTAGCCCAGGAATGTGAAATAACCCCATCATGGCATCCAGTCTTTTGTAGTAGCCACTTAGTCACAAACGCATGCCAAAGTTAGCATTTTTATTTGTTTTTTATAAATTTATAATATATATATGTATAATAGTACAGTAAAAATAAAAATCCAGCGCACTCACTTATCTACTAAACAGCTACTTTGATGCTGACAGATTTGACTAGTTTTATTAAAAACACCTAATCTAGGCAAAAATAATGAGGGTTTAGTTACATTATATGATCATACTTGCATAAGCCTGCCACAAACGTCAATGTACCCCATCTTTGGCAGGTCCTACGCTCACTGTCAACTGTCTACTAAATGAGCTACTCACTTGGTGAAATCCTTCCATCTCGAGTTCTCTGCAGTACAAGGCTAAAAAGGGCCCTGAGATGAGACACCTGTGACAGGGGGCGGTGCAAAACCAAGGAGCTGGCTAGACTCCTAAATATATATGGGAAAACAAGTAGATAAACATGGCTGTTTAGTAGATAAGTGAGTGCGCTGGATTTCTATTTTTACTATTTATATATATATATATGTATGTGTGTATGTAAAGGCTTTGCCTTGAGTTGTGGGAGGGGCTTGTTGATCCTACTTAAGGCACTTCCCCCTTACCTGCATCACTGTGGAAATCAGACGTTCGGCAGGTGATCACTTCCGGTTCACTACTTCCGGGTCACGATCCCCGCCACGACGTTTGGTGGCAACATATTCAATCACCCCAATTGATAGATAGAGCCTCTCAAATCACTTGGCATCTAGTATGGCCTCACCTGTCACCACACTTAGGAATTTTTTTTGCCACTTGGCATTAGGTACTTCCTGTGTGCGGTCCACGGTTGGCAACAAGCTGCTACTTTGCCACTCGCTCGGGTGCTCGGTAAACCGTAATTTACAATGGTTCTTTTCCGGTCCCTCCACCCCACTTCAACATGCTTGTGGTCCGCTCTAGGGGGGCCGGAATTCGTACATAGAAACGGACACATGCATTAAACACCACCCACGGTCTCCTCATTTACTGGCTGATTTGCTTTTTCCTTCTCCCATGTGGGAGAAGCTGCTGTTTTACTCCACTCTACCATTACTGGGCATTCTGCCCTCCTACATATTATTAAGGGAGACTCAGTTTTCTCAAGTAACATATATTAAGAGTTCAAATCACTGGGAGCAATCCATAAAAGTATCAATACAATACTGATAGACTGGTTGGTATTTTATGTTTGGCAGCAACATCATGAGTATATATATGTGTGTGTATATGTATTGGTTTGTGTAAATGGATATGGGGATTGGCTTACATATTAAAGGAGAGTGTACTTATGGAGGCTCTTATTATCTACAGCACCATATACATATATATCTCTATATAGAAGGGCATAATATATCAGACTGTGAATTAAAACTGAATGTTAATCACGTGCTACTCACTACATAGGGTGAGTTGGACTATTTATAAGCTGATAACTGTAACACCATCAGATAAGAGCTGCATTTCTTAATTAGTTATTTTAATTGATATAAAGTGCGTTTGAACAGCCTCTTTTATCCACTTTATGTTATTTTGCCCAGGAACGCCATGCGCCAGTACTGGCATAAACTATTTGTCTTGGGTATGATCTGTGGGCATATCATGCATATTCATCATTATATATAAAGTTTGGTTTAAGAAGGTTGTATACTGGTCAATTATCAAATATGCTACTCACTTCATTTTGTATTAAGACTAGTATTAACGGGGATTCCCACACTTATTTCTGTATGTTTACTTTAACGTATCAGGTTGGCTTATATTACCTGTGTTTGCTCAATCAAACCTCTAATATCACTTTTCAGTGAGTAAGGTGGAAGGGTAAGGGGTTTTATTCTTAATATAAAGGGGAGTCCCTCGTTACTCATTATAACATGTACTCCTCTTTCTGCTATCATTAGGTCTAAACCTCTCCTTCCACTATAGTTGTGGTTGAAGTCTTAGGTTCTGTGTTGGGTTGTGACCAATTTTCTGACCTAACCAAGACGCAAGTGGGTGTCAGGTACGTTTTGCCTAACCCTCCCGTCCCCCATCCCCGCCCCTAAGGTTATGAGTTGAGTGTTAGTCTGCCACTAGTATAGAATTTTCTGGCCTCTTCGTCTCAGTCACAGTGGTCCCGCAAGGCCAACCCCTTTCCTCCACGCTTGAGGACATTCGCTCCTCGGGCCAAATCATAGTTAGCCGCCTCACACAGTTGCATAGAGAGGGCCTCCCTTGTCACTCCCTTTCTATCTTATGCTTTTAGTTGTCACTGAGAGACCAACACCCCGCCACAACGTCCGGTGGCAATATATTCCCTCGCGCCAATCGATAGAGCCTCTCAAGCCATCTAGTAGGGCCCCTCCTGTTACCACACCTAGGAAATTGTTTTGCCACTTGGCACTAGATAGCCAGCCAGTAACCAATATGGTGCAGTTGCTAATTATGTTTTGAATATTTTTCTTTTAGTATGTCTCAGCTACCTGAAGATGAAGACAATTTGTCTTTTCCCAGTACTCCGGTCAGGTCCTTGTCACCTTCACAAAAAGGCGACATCGGTAGCCCTACTTCTATACGATCATGGGCCATCCCTCGTATTACTGCGGAGCTTCATAGATGCAGTATCCCTTTTCCTGCTACTGCCAGAAAAGCTGAACTGAATGGATGTGAACAAACACCGACAACACAGGAGCGGGAGAAGGGACAAGTGGTCCAGGCAACTCAGACCTTCATGCCATGGTTGCCTCACTAGTAGCATCTATGGGGAAGGTCAATGAGAGACTCTATAGGATCAAGGCTCAGAGCCTTCCTATTATGTTAACTATGC